>NC_053429.1:107714976-107797878 GCF_007990345.1 Gossypium hirsutum | reverse complement strand
AAGCTTTGACCTTCACTTGTGACAGCCCAAAGTTGACCCTAGTCGGGAAGTGGTTTCGGGACCGCTAAACCGAGTCACCGAAATGTTTGAATGTGATACTTATTGTCTAGAATATGTAATTATGAATGTGTGAAAATTTCAAGCTTCAATTTGGTTGATTTCATGTGAATTTAGTCAATAGGACTTATGTGAGAAAATTCTAAAATGTGATAGGTCAATGTGTGAGGACCTATTAGTGCATGTGGACAAAGGGGGGACTTGCATGTCAAATTCCCCCCCTAATGAGTAGTGGCCGGCCATGACAAGGAATGATGGGCAAAACATGTCATGAAACATGTTTTGTTAATGGAAGAATAAAATAAGGAGTTTTGTCTTTCTGCATTTGCCGAAAGAGAAGAAAACAAAGAAAAATTTTCATCCTTGGTTCATCCTTGGCCAAAAATTTAAGGAGGAAAGAAGAGAAAGTGAAGAGTCGCCATGCATTACTAGCTAGGTATGTTTGATGATGTCCATGAGAGGCTGATGTTTTAGTTTGCTGATTCTACCTAACCATGGTCTAATCTTCTATTGATGAAATGCACTTGACCATGGATGCATCTTCTTGGTTATGTTTGATTTTGGTGATGAGGCATGAGGATGAGTTAAGATTCGGCCTAGGTGGACGTTGTGTTAATGCCATTGCATGCAAAATATGAAGCTTGTTAATGATGCATGTGATGATGGCTTATGATTCTTGACCTCCTTTTTAGCATTTGTGTGAGCACATATGTGCATGGTTGCTAAATGGAGAAGAATCGGCTAGCAAGTTGTCTAAGCAATTAACTTTGTGTTAATGAGCAATGCATGTTTAATTGATGAAAAGGAGATCTTTACTAGTGTTATATGTGTTATTAAGTGTTGAATCGACCCAAAAATGACATGCATATTCGGCCAGGGAAAGAAATTAGCTAATATGTTGTGTTATGCATGATTTTTGCATGTATGAGACTTTAATGTCTAATGTATAAATATGGGCTAAGTGCCTTGTGTTCATCTTTTGATGCCTAAATGATGAAATCAATTTATTTGTTTGATTAAGCTCAAGAGCAAAGGGGAATAAAACCGATAAAGGGAAGGAAAAAGTGGTTGAATAGCTAGCGGAATCGTTCGACAACACCCGAGGTAAGTTCTTGAGTAAGAGAGCTTAAATTTCGATGTGATTAAATCATGCTCTATGTGTGGCTATTGAGCCGAATGTGCAAGGACAATATGTGCTTGTGTTTGGTTTTGTAAACGAAAATGAAATATGAATGTGCCATGAATTATTGTTAGATGTGCATGATAATTGAATGCTGTCCGGCTAAGTCCCGAAGGCTTTGTGCTAATTGATATATCCGGATTAGATCCGAAGGCCTTTGTGCGAGATACTAAATCCGGGTTAAGTCCGAGGCATTCGTGCGAGTTGTTAAATCCGGGTTAAGTCCGAAGGCTTCGTGCGAGTTGTTAATCCGGGTTAAGTCCCGAAGGCATTCGTGCGAATTGTTAAATCCGGGTTATGTCCCGAAGGCATTGTGTGAGTTACTAAATCCGGCTATGTCCCGAAGGCATTTGAACGAGGAGCTATATCCGGTTAAATCCCGAAGGTACGTGATTTGGTAATGAATGAGCTTGCTGTAAAATTCCAGCGAATACTCGAAAACATCCCAATATGGGATATGTTACGTATGTGTTGAATTAATCGAGCCTTACAAATAAATGTTCGCTCAGTTGATAAACGAGCTATCGCCTTCGGCTAAGTTAGTTATTGTGTATGTGCATAAGGTTGTTAATGTTGTGAGCAAGTTTAATATCGATAAATTGCGTATTATGAAATATTCCGTTTAGCTAAATGTGTGATATTCTTTGTTTATGCTGGAATTCCTTGCTCAAACTTACTAAGCATAAATTGCTTACTCGTTACATTGCTCCTCTGTTTTATAGATTTTTGGTTCTCCAGCTATCGGACTCGGGATCTTGAAGTCGAAGTCGCCCACACTATCAAAGGCTCTTTTGGTACTATTTGGTTGAATCTTGATATGGCATGTATAGGACTACCCATTGTTGTTTTTCGAGTACTTTATGAAATGTATAAGTGTACAGCCATGCGAAAATGGCTTGTAGAAGTGGAGTATGGCATTAGACCATTCGTGTTTATGAATGTATAGATGGTTTCATGATGTAACTATAGTTGGAATGGAAGTGTTGAGCAAATGATCAGCCACTGGAATGGCTAAGTATGATCATATGTGGGCTTATGTATGACAAGGCCCTAGTTGGTCCATGAAACCCCAAATTAGGTAAGGTTTACTTTGAAAACAGAAGCTGATAGCAGCAGTGGTGTGGATTGGAAAAATCACAAGAATTCGTAGGAGTGGAATTAAATAGTGAATAAATTATGTAATCGAACCTTGATGAATCTACTTTCATATGGAAGTAACGAAACAATCATAGGAACAGTACAGTAAGAGATATTCGGGTTCTTGTGGAACAGGGCCAGAACAGTTTCTGGATTCCCTGTTCCGACTTTGGAAATTCACTATAAATTGGCCAGAGATAATTAGGGGTCATACCATATATGTATGGATTCCTCTCTGAGTCTAGTTTCCATAGAAACAAACGGCATCAGTATTGAAGCTCTGTGCAGAGAGATATCCAAGTCGTAATGGGAAAGGTCAGTGTAGTCGACTCCTGTAACATGGAGACTTTGACTAATAAACTGTACTAATTGGCCCGACCAAAAATTCTAGAAAAAAATACATAGGTGGGGACATGAGTCTAGTTTCAGGGAAAAATCACAAAACTGATTTTCGAGTTGTGAAACTCAAGATATGATTTTTGAAGCGACTAGTACTCAGACTGGGCAGTGTCTGGAAAAATTTTTCAAAGTTTGTTAACATCTCGTGTCCGACTCCGGTGTCGGTCTCGGGTTCGGGGTGTTACATTTTTATTGGTATCAGAGCTACGATTTAGTCGATTCTAGGACTACCGTAATGTTTTGGGTCTAGCTATACATGCCATTTTATGTGATTACTTGATAGTGTGGTGATTTCTGACAATCGTAAATGTGTTTATTTATAGTAATGGATCCCGATCGTGACCGAGAGGTAGCTGATGATCTTGAGAGTGTAGCGCCTGCTCCCGCACAAGGGACAGTGCCGGCGGACTCTCAACCTAATGCTAGTAATCCGAATGATGAAGCTAGACAAGCATTCTATAGCGTGATGAATGATTGGTTTAACCAATACATTCGAACTAATATGGCTGTTCCACAACCTCCATTCCCGACAAATACTACCCCCGCACCTACAATACCACCGGTAACGGACCAAATAAGGTCAAATAAGCCCCCAGTTGACAGAATCCGAAAACATGGGGCTACTGAATTTAAGGCTATGGATAGCGATGATGCCGAGCAAGCTGAATTTTGGCTGGACAACACTATCCGGGTACTCGATGAGCTATCTTGTACACCCGATGAATGCCTAAAGTGTGCTATCTCCTTGCTACGTGATTCTGCCTACTATTGGTGGAGTACTCTGACTTCTATTGTGCCCCGAGAGCAAGTAACTTGGGAGTTTTTCCAAACTGAGTTTCGGAAAAAGTATATCAGTCAGAGATTTGTTGATCAAAAACGGAAGGAATTTCTTGAGCTTAAGCAAGGCTCCATGTCGGTTACTGATTACAGCGAAAATTTGTTAGACTTAGCAATACGCTCGGGAATGTGTTTCGTCCGAAGCTATTATGTGTAAACGCTTCGAGGATGGGCTGAATGAAGATATAAAGATGTTCGTTGGCGTTCTTGAAATACGAGAGTTCGTGGTACTTGTTGAACGAGCTTGTAAAGCCGAAGAGCTTAGAAAAGAAAAGCAAAGAGTTGATGAGGGAACTGGAGAGTTTCGTAAAAGATCCTCGGAAGGTCTCTTCAACAGACATCGAAGAGATTTCGAGATGATGCGGGCCAGTTTAGAGGCACTTCGGGCCTTTTTGGACGAGATCGTGATCGACCCCCTGTGGGTACACGAGGCACTTCGGTCGCCAGTGTTGGGAATGAACGTCGAGACAGGACGAAATGCCGATATTGCGGTAAATGGCATTCGGGGAGTTGTAGATTTCCTGACCGCTCCTGTTACAAATGCGGATCAGTGGACCACTTCATTAAAGATGCCCGAGGTTGTCGGGACAGAATGCAAATCAGAGTGGGAGACCGGGTGCTACCACTGCTCGAGGTAGACCATCTGGAAATATGGGCAATGCTGGTGGTGGTCAGAGAGGATCTAGAGATGATATAACCAGATCCGAAGCCCGTGCGCCTGCTAGAGCTTATGCTATACGTGCCCGCGAGGATGCTTCTTCGCCTGATGTTATTACCGGTACATTCACCCTCTTTGATACTAATGTAATTGCTTTGATTGACCCCGGTTCTACTCATTCTTACATATGTGAAACCTTAGCATCCAGTAAGACTTTACCTATTGAGTCTACTGAGTTCGTAATTCGGGTGTCAAATCCCTTGGGTCGTTACGTGCTTGTCGACAAAGTGTGTAAGAAATGTCCCCTGGAAATTCGAGGTTCCTGTTTTCCAGCGGACTTGATGCTTTTGCCGTTTGATGAATTTGATGTTATCCTTGGGTTGGATTGGTTGACCGCGCATGATGCGATTGTGAATTGCAAGAGCAAGACTATTGATTTGAGGTGCGCAAATAACGAAGTAGTCCGAATTGAGTCTGCGGACTTGGAGGGGATGCCAGCTGTAATATCAGCAATGTTGGCACAGAAATATGTAAGAAAAGGGTGCGAAGCATACCTTGCATATGTGCTTGATGACAAAGAATTAGAAAAGAAACCCAAATCTATGCCGGTGGTTTGTGAATACCCGGATGTTTTTCCGGAAGAATTACCGGGTTTACCACCTGTTCGGGAGGTAGAGTTTGGTATTGAGCTTGTACCTGGGACTACGCCGATTTCGATAGCTCCGTATCGTATGGCACCAACTGAGTTAAAGGAGTTGAAAGCTCAGTTGCAAGAACTGACGGATAGAGGTTTCGCTCGACCAAGTTTCTCACCTTGGGGTGCACCAGTATTGTTCGTGAAAAAGAAGGACGGAACCATGAGGTTGTGCATTGACTATCGTCAGCTGAATAAAGTGACGATAAAGAACAAATATCCGTTGCCGCGCATCGATGATTTGTTCGAACAACTGAAGGGAGCCTCAGTGTTCTCAAAAATAGATTTGAGATCGGGCTATTATCAGTTGCGAATTCGAGATCCAGATATTCCCAAAACTGCCTTCAGAACGAGATATGGTCACTACGAATTCTTAGTGATGCCGTTTGGGCTCACTAATGCCCCTGCGGTATTTATGGATTTGATGAATCGGATCTTCAGACCGTATTTGGATCAGTTCGTAGTTGTGTTCATTGATGACATTTTGGTCTATTCAAGAGATGAGACCGAACATGCTGAGCATCTGAGGCTAGTGCTGCAAATTTTGCGGGATAAGCAGTTATATGCTAAGTTCAGTAAGTGTGAGTTCTGGTTAAGAGAGGTTAGCTTCTTGGGTCATGTGGTATCCGTGTCGGGTATTCGAGTTGACCCGAACAAAATTTCAGCCATACTTGACTGGAAACCTCCGAGAAATATTACTGAAGTTCGGAGCTTTTTGGGGCTCGCCGGTTATTACCGACGATTTGTGAAAGGTTTCTCGATGATAGCCACACCAATGACGAAGCTACTTCAAAAGGATGTTAAGTTCGAGTGGACGGAGAAATGTCAGAAAAGTTTCAACCAACTGAAAACTCATTTGACTGAAGCTCCAATTTTGGTGCAACCCGAATCAGGTAAAGAGTTTGTCATTTATAGTGACGCATCCCTACTTGGGTTGGGTTGCGTATTGATGCAAGAAGGTCGAGTCGTGGCCTATGCGTCGAGACAATTGAAGCCTCACGAGAGGAATTATCCGACCCATGATCTCGAACTAGCTGCCATCGTGTTTGCTTTAAAAATATGGCGACATTATCTGTTTGGTGAGAAGTGCCATGTATTTTCGGATCACAAAAGTCTCAAATATTTGATGACTCAACGAGACTTGAATCTGCGACAAAGACGTTGGCTTGAGTTGTTGAAAGATTACGAGCTTGTCATTGATTACCACCCGGGAAAGGCTAACGTGGTTGCGGACGCCTTAAGCCGGAAGTCATTGTTTGCTTTACGAGCGATGAACGTGCATTTGTCTGTTCTACCAGACAGTGTGTTAGTAGCTGAATTAAAAGCTAAACCATTATTGACTCACCAAATTCGTGAAGCTCAGAAAGTCGATGATGAATTGGTTGCAAAACGGGCTAAGTGTTTTCCGAACGAGGAATCGGAGTTTCAAATTGATGAAGATGATTGTTTGAGGTTCAGAAATCGTTTGTGTGTTCCAAGGAATTCGGAACTCATTTCGATGATTCTGAACGAAGCCCATTGTAGCCGAATGTCAATTCACCCGGGGAGTACGAAAATGTACAACGATTTGAAACGTCAATTTTGGTGGCATGGTATGAAACGGGACATCTCTGACTTTGTTTCGAGATGTTTAATATGTCAACAAGTGAAAGCGAAACATCAAGTGCCTTCAGGATTACTCCAGCCGATCATGATACCCGAGTGGAAATGGGATCGAGTCACAATGGACTTTGTGTCCGGACTGCCTTTGTCAGCAAGTAAGAAGGATGCGATATGGGTTATTGTTGATAGACTGACTAAGTCGGCTCATTTCATCCCCGTACGTACGGATTTTTCATTGGATAAACTAGCTGAATTGTACGTTTATCAAATTGTGAGATTACACGGGGTACCTGTTTCTATCGTGTCGGATAGAGATCCGAGATTCACCTCACGATTTTGGAAGAAATTGCAAGAAACTCTGGGTACCAAGCTGCATTTTAGCACTGCTTTTCACCCCCAAACCGATGGTCAATCCGAGAGGATAATTCAGATACTTGAGGATATGTTGAGATGTTGCATCCTCGAGTTCAGTAGTTCATGGGAACGGTATTTACCTTTGATTGAATTCGCTTACAACAATAGTTTTCAATCAAGTATTAAGATGGCACCTTACGAGGCTTTGTACGGTCGTAAATGCCGTACACCATTGTTTTGGACCGAGCTCGGTGAAAGCAAAATTTTCGGAGTTGATTTGATTAGAGATGCTGAACAGAAAGTAAAGGTAATCCGTGAAAGTCTGAAGGTAGCCACGGATCGTCAGAAATCGTACGCAGATTTGAAACGAAAAGACATCGAGTATCAGGTGGGAGACAAAGTGTTCCTTAAGGTTTCACCTTGGAAAAAGATACTCAGGTTCGGCCGTAAGGGCAAGTTGAGCCCAAGATTCATTGGGCCGTACGAAATCTCCGAACGAGTTGGTCCGGTTGCGTATAGATTGATTTTGCCCCCGGAGCTTGAAAAGATTCATGACGTCTTTCATGTTTCGATGCTTCGATGCTATCGATCTGATCCATCGCACATAATTAGCCCATCGGAGGTTGAAATTCAAGTCGACATGAGCTATGAAGAAGAACCGATGCGTATCCTAGCTCGTGAAGTGAAGGAGTTGCGAAACAAAAGAGTTCCGCTAGTAAAGGTGTTATGGCTCAAACACGGGATCGAGGAAGCTACTTGGGAGACCGAGAGCTCGATGAAAGAACGATACCCAAACCTATTTACCGGTAAGATTTTCGGGGACGAAAATTTCTTAAGTGGGGGAGAGTTGTGACAGCCCAAAGTTGACCCTAGTCGGGAAGTGGTTTCGGGACCGCTAAACCGAGTCACCGAAATGTTTGAATGTGATACTTATTGTGTAGAATATGTAATTATGAATCTGTGAAAATTTCAAGCTTCGATTTGGTTGATTGCATGTGAATTTAGTCAATAGGACTTATGTGAGAAAATTCAAAAATGTGATAGGTCAATGTGTGAGGACCTATTAGTGCATGTGGACAAAGGGGGGACTTGCATGTCAAATTTCCCCCCCCTAATGAGTAGTGGCCGGCCATGACAAGGAATGATGGGCAAAACATGTCATGAAACATGTTTTGTTAATGGAAGAATAAAATAAGGAGTATGGGTAATAAAGAAATGGAAAACAAAAGAAAAAAAAAATGTGTGTGTAGTGTTTGTCCCCCCCCATTGCCGTGAGCTAAAGAAGAGAAAGGGGGAATTTTGTTCATCCTTTTCTCATCTTCATGCTTGCCAAAACTAGAAAGAAAAACAAAGAAAAATTTTCTCATCCTTTGGTTCATCCTTGGCCAAAAATTTTAAGGAGGAAAGAAGAAGAAAGGTGAAGAGATTCGGCCATGCATGTAGCTAGGCTAAGGTATGTTTGATGATGTTCCATGAGAGGCATGCATGTTTTAGTTGTTAGCTTGAGTTCTACCTAACCCATGGTCTAAATCTTGCTATGTGATGGAAATGGCACTTGACCATGGATGCATCATTCTTGGTTGATGTTTGATGTTGTGGTGATGAGGCATGAGGATGAGTTAAGATTCGGCCTAGGTGGACGTTGTGTTAATGCCATTGCATGCAAAATATGAAGCTTGTTAATGATGCATGTGATGATGGCTTGATGATTCTTGAACCTCCTTTTTAGCATTTTTGTGTGAGCACATATGTGCATTGGTTGCTAAATGGAGAAGAATCGGCTAGCAAGATGTGTGCTAAGGCCGAATGTAACTTTGCATGTTAATGAGCAATGCATGTGTTAAATTGATGAAAAGGGGGAGGATGCTTTACTAGTGTGTATATGTGTGTATTAAGTGTTGAAATCGACCCCAAAAATGGACATGCATATTCGGCCAAGGGGAAAGAAATTAGCTAATATGTTGTGTTGATGCATGATTTTTGCATGTATGAGACTTTAATGTCTAATGTATAAATATGGGCTAAGTGCCTTGTGTTCATCTTTTGATGCCTAAATGATGAAATCAATTTATTTGTTTGATTAAGCTCAAGAGCAAAGGGGAAATAAAACCGATAAAGGGAAGGAAAAAGTGGTTGAATAGCTAGCGGAATCGTTCGACAACACCCGAGGTAAGTTCTTGAGTAAGAGAGCTTAAATTTCGATGTGATTAAATCATGCTCTATGTGTGGCTATTGAGCCGAATGTGCAAGGACAATATGTGCCTTGTGTTTGAGTTTCGTAAACGAAAATGAAATATGAATGTGCCATGAATTATTGTTAGATGTGCATGATTAATTGAATGCTGTCCGGGCTAAGTCCCGAAGGCTTTGTGCTAAGTGAATATATCCGGATTAAGATCCGAAGGCCTTTGTACGAGATACTAAATCCGGGTTAAGTCCCGAAGGCATTCGTGCGAGTTGTTAAATCCGGGTAAGTCCCGAAGGCATTCGTGCGAGTTGTTAAATCCGGGTTAAGTCCCGAAGGCATTCGTGCGAATTGTTAAATCCGGGTTATGTCCCGAAGGCATTGTGTGAGTTACTAAATCCGGGCTATGTCCCGAAGGCATTTGAACGAGGAGCTATATCCGGTTAAATCCCGAAGGTACGTGATTTGGTAATGAATGAGCTTGCTGTAAAATTCCAGCGAATACTCGAAAAACATCCCAATATGGGGATATGTTACGTATGTGTTGAATTTAATCGAGCCCTTACAAATAAATGTTCGCTCAGTTGATAAACGAGCTATCGGCCTTCGGCTAAGTTAGTCTATTGTGTATGTGCATAAGGGTTGTTAATGTTGTGAAGCAAGTTTAATATCGATAAATTGCGTATTATGAAATATTCCGTTTAGCTAAATGTGTGATATTCTTTGTTTATGCTGGAATTCCTTGCTCAAACTTACTAAGCATAAATTGCTTACTCGTTACATTGCTCCTCTGTTTTATAGATTTTTGGTTCTCCAGCTATCGGACTCGGGATCTTGAAGTCGAAGTCGCCCACACTATCAAAGGCTCTTTTGGGTACTATTTTGGTTGAATCTTGATATGGCATGTATAGGACTACCCATTGTTGTTTTTCGAGTACTTTATGAAATGTATAAGTGTACAGCCATGCGAAAATGGCTTGTAGAAGTGGAGTATGGCATTAGACCATTCGTGTTTATGAATGTATAGATGGTTTCATGATGTAACTATAGTTGGAATGGAAGTGTTGAGCAAATGATCAGCCACTAGAATGGCTAAGTATGATCATATGTGGGCTTATGTATGACAAGGCCCTAGTTGGTCCTTGAAACCCCAAATTAGGTAAGGTTTACTTTGAAAACAGAAGCTGATAGCAGCAGTGGTGTGGATTGGAAAAATCACAAGAATTCGTAGGAGTGGAATTAAATAGTGAATAAATTATGTAATCGAACCTTGATGAATCTACTTTCATATGGAAGTAACGAAACAATCATAGGAACAGTACAGTAAGAGATATTCGGGTTCTTGTGGAACAGGGCCAGAACAGTTTCTGGATTCCCTGTTCCGACTTTGGAAATTCACTATAAATTGACCAGAGATAATTAGGGGTCATACCATATATGTATGGATTCCTCTCTGAGTCTAGTTTCCATAGAAACAAACGGCATCAGTATTGAAGCTCTGTGCAGAGAGATATCCAAGTCGTAATGGGAAAAGGTCAGTGTAGTCGACTCCTGTAACATGGGAGACTTTGACTAATAAACTGTACTAATTGGCCTGACCAAAAATTCTAGAAAAAAATACATAGGTGGGGACATGAGTCTAGTTTCAGGGAAAAATCACAAAACTGATTTTCGAGTTGTGAAACTCAAGATATGATTTTTGAAGCGACTAGTACTCAGACTGGGCAGTGTCTGGAAAAATTTTTCAAAGTTTGTTAACATCTCGTGTCCGACTCCGGTGTCGGTCTCGGGTTCGGGGTGTTACACTACTCATTCATATTTGTGCATGAAATTGGTGTCTAGTATGAATATACCTGTTGAGTACACAGAATTTATGATTAGAGTGTCGAATCCATTAAGCAAATGTGTGATAGTTGATAAAGTATGCAAGAAATGCCCTTTAATGATTCGGGGTCATTACTTTCCGGCCGACTTGATGTTGTTGTCATTTGATGAATTTGATGTTATTTTGGGTATGGATTGGTTGACATTGCATGATGCTATAGTAAATTGCAAAGAAAAGGTTATAGAATTAAAGTGTGAAAGTGGTAAAATTCTGCGGGTTGAATCAGGCAAATTAGAGGCATTATCTAGTGTGATTTCCTCGATGTCAGCTCAGAGATATTTGAGGAAGGGTTGTGAAGCTTATTTGGCATATGTAATTAATACAAAAGAAATTGAAAAGAAAGTTGAATCAGTGCCAATTGTGTGTGAATTCACGGATGTATTTCCAGAAGAGTTGCCGGGTTTGCCTCTAGTCAAGGAAGTAGAATTTGGTATTGAGTTGATACCGGGAACAGCTCCGATCTCGATTGCTCTGTATAGAATGGCACCAGTAGAGTTGAAAGAACTAAAGTCGCAATTGCAAGAGTTGACTGATAAAGGTTTTGTGAGACCGAGTTTTTCACCTTGGGGTGCTCTCGTGTTATTTGTGAAAAAGAAGGATGGTTCTATGAGATTGTGTGTTGACTATCGGCAATTAAACAAGGTGACAATCAAGAACAAGTATCCGCTGCCGAGAATTGATGATTTGTTTGATCAGCTGAAAGGAGCGACATGGTTTTCAAAGATTGACTTGAGATCTGGGTACTACCAGCTGCGATTAAAAGAGTCGGATGTGCCTAAAACTGCTTTTAGAACAAGGTACAGTCATTATGAATTTTTAGTCATACCATTCGGGTTAACAAATGCTCCTCTTGTGTTTATGGATTTGATGAATCGCATATTTCGGCCATACTTGGACAAATTTGTTGTGGTATTTATAGATGACATCTTAATTTATTTCAAAGATGAGACAGAGCATGCTGAGCATTATTGGCGGTTATATGCCAAGTTTAGTAAAAGTGAATTTTGGCTTCGGGAAGTTGGATTTTTGGGTCACATTGTTTCAGGTGATGGTATACGGGTTTATCCTAGTAAAATTTCAGCCATTGTTGATTGGAAACCACCGAAAAATGTAATCAAGGTTAGAAGTTTCTTGGGGCTAGCTGGGTATTATTGGCGGTTTGTAAATGGAGTTTCTATAATTGCTGCTCCTATGACTAGACTACTCCGAAAGGATGTTAAATTTGAGTGGACGGAAGAATGTCAACAAAGTTTTGAAGAATTGAAAAAGTTATTAACTCAAGCACCAGTGTTGGTACAACCAGAATCAGGTAAAGAATTTGTGGTGTATAGTGATGCTTCTCGAAATGGCTTAGGATGTGTACTTATGCAAGAAGGAAAAGTGGTGGCTTATGCTTCGAGGCAATTAAAATCTCACGAAAGGAATTATCCGACTCATGATTTGGAATTGGCTCCTATAGTGTTTGCTTTGAAGATTTGGCGACATTATCTGTATGTGGAATAGTGTCGAGTATATACCGACTATAAAAGTATTAAGTACTTGATGTCACAAAAAGACTTGAATTTGAGACAGCGAAGATGGTTGGAGTTATTGAAAGATTACGAGCTTGTTATTGACTACCATCCGGGAAAAGCGAATGTGCTTGCCGATGCTTTGAGTAGAAAGTTGCTATTTGCTTTGAGAGCTATGAATACTTAGTTAAAGGTATCATATGATGGTTCGATTCTAGAAGAGTTAAGAGCAAGACCGATGTTTTTACAAGAGATTTCTGAAGCTCAGAAAAATGACCAAGATTTGCAAGCCAAGAGAAAGTAGTGTGAAGCTGATACGGGATCAGATTTCAGAATCGGTTCTGATAGTTGCTTGATGTTTAAAAATTGGATTTGTGTACCAAAAAATGATGAATTGATTCAAAAGATTTTGCATGAAGCACATAATGGTTGTTTGGCAGTTCACCCGGGCAGTACGAAAATGTATAATGACTTGAAGAAAATGTATTGGTGGAGTGGAATGAAAAGAGATATCTCTGAGTTTGTATCAAAGTGCTTAATTTGTCAACAAGTGAAAGATGAACACCAAGTACCTTCGGGACTACTCCAGCTTATCATGGTTCCTGAATGGAAATGGTATCGGATTACTATGGATTTTGTATCAGGGTTGCCGTTAACTTCGGGGAAGAAAGATACCATCTGGGTAATAGTTGACAGACTGACTAAATCGACTCATTTTATTCCGGTACGTATGAATTATTCTCTTAATAAGTTGGTTGAATTGTATATCAGTGAGATTGTTAGACTTCATGGAATACCTTTGTCAATCATTTCAGATAGAGATTCGAGATTTACTTCGCAGTTTTGGCAAAAGTTGCAAGAGGCATTAGGTACGAAGTTGAATTTTAGTACTGCCTTTCATCCACAAACTGATGGACAGTCAGAGAGAGTGACTTAGATTCTTGAAGACATGCTCAGATGTTGTGTATTGGAATTTCAAGGTAGTTGGGAAAGGTATTTACTGTTGGTAGAATTTGCTTATAATAATAGTTATCAGACGAGTTTGAAGATGGCACCTTATGAAGCATTGTATGATCGTAAATGTCGGATGCCATTGTATTGGACTGAACTCAAGGAAAATCAGATTTATGGAGTTCATCTAATAAAAGAAACCGAAGAAAAAGTAAAAGTGATTCGAGATTGTTTGAAAGCTGCATCGGATAGACAGAAATCTTATGTGGATTTGAAACGAAAGGAAATCGAATTTCAAGTTGGTGATAAGGTATTTTAAAAGTGTCTCCATGGAAGAAAGTTCTTAGATTTGGACTGAAGGGCAAGTTAAGTCCGCGTTTTATTGGACCGTATGAAATAATTGAAAAAGTTGGACCAGTAGCTTATCGGCTAGCGTTGCCATCTGAATTACAGATGATGCATGATGTGTTCCACGTATCTATGCTACGTCGGTATCATTCGGATCCTTCACATATAATTTCACCGACAGAAATTGAGCTACAACAAGATATGACTTACGAAGAAGAACCGATTAAGATTTTAGCTCGAGAGGTCAAGCAACTAAGAAATAAAAGTGTCACTCTCGTGAAAGTATTATGGAAAAAGCACGGGTTAGAAGAGACTACATGGGAATCTGAGGAAAACATGAGAAATCAATACCCACACCTGTTTACTGGTAAGATTTTCGAGGACGAAAATCCTTAAAGGGGGGAGAGTTGTAATATCCCGAAATAGGGCCTAATTGGAATAGTGGTTTTGTGACCACAAATACGAGGTAGAAAATTTTATTTTATTATCATTTTAAGGTCTATGGCATGATTTCATGATTGTGTGAAAATTTCGTTTAGAAATTTTATCGATAGAGGGTCCAATTTGATATTTAGGACTAAATTGCAAAAGTTGTAAAATGTGTGTTCTAGTTCACAAAGGTATTAAGTACTTGTGAGTAATGGGTTTTTAAAGTGGAGGTCCTTGGATAGTAATTAGACCATTATATTAGTTTGGAAAAAAATACCTAAAGGAAGATAAAACACCATAGTTTTTAATTAAGGGCATTTTGGTCATTTAGTTATTAAAATGAATTAAAAACAAAATTAAATGCCAATTTTTTTCCAACTTCTTCATTAGGCCGAAATTTCAAGGGTCCTCCATAGCTAGGGTTTGTTTCAAGCTTCCAAGCTCCATAGTAAGTGATTCCAAGCCCCATTTTTAATGTTCTTTACGTTTTTGGAATCCCGGTAGCTCGATTTAGCTTATGCTAGCAATAAGTCAACCTAGGCTTCATATTTGGAAAAATACCCATAGGTGAAATTTGTGTATTTTGGTGTTTTATGATAGAATATGAGGTTTTACATTATGTTAGACAATTTTTGCTACTCGGTTTTAAGTGAAAATGAGTAAAAGGGCTTAATCGGTAAAAATACCTAATAGTCATAAGTACATGTTAGAGTGTGAATTTGATGCTTCCATAGAAGGGAAAAATGATCAGCATGTCATAAAACATAAGAAAATAGGATGAGGTTTAATTTACGAGCATTGGGGAAAAAGTGCAAATATGTGAATGTTTAGGGGTAAAATGGTAATTTTACCAAAGTTCGTATTAGGGGCTGTTTTGATGAATGTATGTATTAAATAAAATTAATTTGGTATTATAGATCAAGAGAAACAAGATTCAAGTCGTGATCGAGGGAAAAACAAAGTTTACGAGGAATAGGCTCGATTGCTAATATTTTGTATCGAGGTAAGTTCATGTGTAAATAAGGTAACATAATTTTATTTTAAGTGATTTAATGTTATTTATATGACATGATACTTATTATCATGAAATATGATGTTTTGTGAATTATTATTTGGTGATATGAAAATTATGTAAACAACTTGATAAGTATGAGATGTTAGCAAGTATCGATTTCTATATTCCGAAGAAGGGAATCGAAATGTGTAATTGAAAAGAATTCCGTTTGAACCTTGGGAATAGATTAGGGTACAAGTGAAATGTCACTAGGATGGTTGAGTTCCGAACTCGTTGAGTTGAGTCCGAGCTCGTGAGATGTAATTAGGCATCCGAGCTCGTTGAGTTGAGTCCGAGTTCACTTACGGATGCAAACGCCCGAGCTCGTTGAGTTGAGTCCGAGTTCGTTTATGGGCGGGTTACATTGTAGCTTGGCTACATAGATTCAAAAGCTATTGAGCTTGTTCAGTTATGAGTATAGCACTTACGTGCACACTATCCGCATATCCGAAATTATATTCCTACGTGTTCAACGGGAGAATCCTAATAGAATATTGAGGATGCTTAAAACGAAAGTGATTCGATGATGAATGTGTTGAAGAAGTGAAAATGGACAGGTATGAGTTTAATTCTTGGTCGAGAACTTGGTGAGACAAAATTGTGGTAAGATAGTAAGTATTTTTATGTTATGAGTGTTTTAATGATGTTTATGTTGGATTGCATGATCATGTTACTTATTATTTACATGTGAACTTAGTAAGCATTTATGCTTACTCCCTCCTTTTCCTTCATTTTAGTTTTGACAAGCCGGCTTCAGAATTGGGATAGGTCGAAGGCTCGTTCACACTATCCGAAGACCTAAATTGGTAAAATGGCTTGTATATTTTGAGTGTGGCATGTATAGCAATATACTCACTTTGTATAAATGATCATATGATATGGTTATGGTTTGGTAAGAAAAGGGTTTGTAAATGATTAGCTATTGGAATGGCTAATCAAGTTTATATATGATAACATGTATGCTTTATGTCTTTACTAAACCATGAAAATCCTTGGGATGGTAAAATTGGCCATAAAATAGAGTCATACAGCAGTAGTGATGTGAATTTGAAAAATCATTAAAAATAGTATAAATGGAATTAAATGATGAATAAGTTATGAAATTGAAGCTTGATGAGTCTATTTTCATATGGATGGAACAAAACAGGAAATGAGTTATATTTTATGAGATATTTAAGTTTTGGTGGAATAGGGTCATAGTGGTCTCTGAATCCCCTGTTCTGATTTTAAAAATTTACCAAAAATTTTAAAAAAATAATTAGAAGTTTTACTTTATATTTTCAGATTCCTTATTGAGTCTAGTTTTATGAGAAACAAACAGAATAATCATTGAAACTCTGTACAGGGAGATATCTAATTCGTAATACACAGGGACAGAGTAGTAGAACCCTGAAACAGGGGAGACTTTAACTAATAAACTGTAGTAATTGGATTGACCAAAAATTCTATAAAAAATTTATTAGATATATATATGAGTCTAGTTTCAAGGAAAATTTACGGATCTTAATTTCTAGTTTCAAAACTCGAGATATGAATTTTTAACCGACTATGATGCAGTTAGCCAGCTTGTCTAGAAATTTTTAAAAATAAATTGTTTGAGCTGTTTCATTAATGAATTAAGGTTAGTAACACCTCAAGCTCGACTCTGACGATGGTCTTGGGCGTGAGGGTGTTACACGTATACCTGACACGAACATGAGACACGGTGTGTGCTCTATTCAATTTTAATGATTTTAGCTCCACATGGCACCAGTTAGTTACACGACCTGAGAACGCGGCTGTGTGTCTCCTCCTACACAGTCTTTACCTTTGAACAAGGTCTGGACACATGGCCATGTCTCTTCACCAAACGAGTTGAGCCCTGTCACACAGCCATGCGATCCTTATTTTTAGTTTTTGCCAAAATTTTTATAAAAGTTTCAAACTAGTCAGAGTTTATTTAAGGGTCTTGTATGCTCGATTAATTTCTGGTTTTGATTGAAAATCACATCATACTTGTATTAAATTTCATTTTAATAGATTTGTTGATTATTTATGCTAAATCTAAGGCTCAGTTATATTTGATTACCATAGGATGATTGTAATTATGTTATAATATGAATTGTTTGATCATTTATGTAGTTCTGTTGATTAAGATTGATGTTTGTATGTTTGTTATGTAACACCCCTCACCCGTATTCATTGTCAAAATAGGGTTATGGAGCATTACCGAACTTATTACGTAAATAAAAATACATTTCTCATACATTTTTCTATTCCAAATATAAATAATTCAAAATCATATATAAAGTCCCTATTACGAGCCTACGAGGCCCAAATCATGCATTAGAAGTGATTCGGGACTAAACCGATAATTCAAGAATTTTTGGAACACTTAGAAAATTTTTCAAATTACAGGGGTCACACGTCCGTGTGGCCCGGCCGTGTGAGACGCGCTTGTTGATGTGATGTCTAGTGATAAGTTTTATATTTATGATTGATCATACTTGAAACTAACTATTATCACAATGAAGGCAAGCACACCTATCGAACAGTAGTATAGTTTATAGCAAGACCGGACTGTCGAACCTACAGGAACTAAAAGTACTATTATTAAATTTCTTTTTATTATCTAGCCTAAAAATAAAGGGATTTGTTTTATCTAAACTAATTAACTAAACTAAGAATGCACAGAAAGTAAATTAGGGAAATACTTTTGGGAAAACTGATTGATTTAGACAATATCCAAGGGAAAAAATTCACCTAGACTTCACTTGTTATTTGACTCTAAATTAGACGATTTATTCATTTTACTTAATCCGTAGAAATCCCTAAGTTATATTATTATCTCTTTCGAGACTAACAACATCTAACCCTAGGTTGATTAATTGAAATCTCTTTCTAATTAAAACCCCTAGTGTTGCATTAACTCGATCTATGGATTCCCTTATTAGGTTTGACCCTAATCTGATAGATTTATGTCACCCTATGTCTAGGGGTGCAATCAACTCTGCTTAATTATGCTAGATCTACTCTTAGAAAGGGACTTTTGCTCCTCTGAATAAGCACATCAATACTTGAATCAATATCCTGGAATATTAAAGCAAGAATTAAGAATAAATAATTAAGATCAAATCAAATATTTATCATATAATTCAGAAAATAATAACAAGATCCGTCTTAGGTTTCATTCCCCTTAGGAATTTAGAGGATTTAGTTCATAAGTGTAAAAGAAAACATCTCAAAAAACAATGATAACAAAACATAAAGAAACCCAAAAATCCCGAAGGAAAGTGAAGGGAGATCTTCAGTCTTGAAGGAGAATCCGACTTCTGAGATGGATCAATCAGCTTTCTTCGAGTAATTCCTTGCCTCCTACTCTGTGTGTCTCCTCTAGGTACCTCCTGGGGTGTTTATATAGGCTTTAGAATGCTTCAAAACCCTCAATAGTGGCTTTTTTGAATAGGACTAGACTTGGGCTTGACAGGGACATGCCCGTGTCACATGCCCATGTGAGGTGGCTTAGGCCGTGTTGTAATCTGTTAAATAGACACGGGCATGTGATCTACCAGTGTGAGGAAGTTCAGGCCGTGTTGTAACCTATTTCTCGCTCATTTTACTCTCCTATGCTTACCTAAGTATAAAACATGAAATTAAAGGATTAGGATCATCGAATTCCACAGATCTAATGATAATTCATCCAAAAATATGCTAAGCATGGGATAAAAATATGTATAAATTACAACTTATCACTCATGTCACGAGCTGTGTGGACATTCGAAATGGGATCACATGGTCGTGTCCTAGCCCATGTCCGACCACATGTAACTCCTTGACTTGGGTCACACGGCCAACACACACGCTCCTGTGACTAGCTCGTGTGACTAGCTCATGTGCCCTTCGTAATGGCCTCACAAGCCCGTGTGCCAGGCAGTGTGCTAGGGCGAGCCAAACTTGTAGGGTATACTAACTTATGCCATACAGCCAAGTCACACGCCCATGTGCTGGGCCGTGTGGAGCATACTAACTTGATTTCTAATTAAACACAGGGGACACACAGCTGTGTCTCTATCCATGTGGACAAAAATAGGCTATTTTTCAAGTCATCTTTCTCACCCAAATTGCATTCGCCTACACCAACCAAATTTGCATATAACCACAACTTTAAATGGCATTTAAACTCATCGAAACCAAGTCCAAATTTTGCTATATCAATACCATAAATCACAAGGCACACAAGTATCACAATAAGCCATCCAATTTCATGTCAAAATCACATTATCAAATCATCAATATGGTCACTTTTATTTATACAACACTTTACCTAAAACAACAAGCATACCAATCTCAAATCTCAACCATTTGGTACTCCAAATACCAATTCACAACAAGCACATAAAAGACAATTATACACAACAAATCAAAAGTCCCCTCTTACATATATACATACATCACTAAACATGCCAAAATAAACCATTCCATATGGCTATACACATAACAACCATTCATTATTTACAAGCCAAATCAAATGGCTAAATCTATTACTAAAATATACCAAAAATGACCATAACTCCTATACATGCCATATAACCAAATACATAAGTTCAAAAATACCAAAGTGGTAGCTTGATAGTGTGATGCAATCTCCGACGACTCCCAATCTGAGCTAGCTCCGATAAACACTATAAAACATGCAAAAATAAATAGAGTAAGCTATAAATCTTAATGAGCTCGTATAGATAATAGTAAAGCTTACCATTCATTCACAAATCAAGTAGTATGAACATAATATACTACAAAATCATTAATTCATAAGGTTAACATATATTCAATCACATAAGTAATCATGAACTCACAACTTTCATAGGTATGCTCATATAGCTTCCATACATAGATGTACTGATACATATCTATATCTCACTATTTCATATCTTCGATATATCTGTTGAACCATTTGGAATACTATCGGATACTCGGGAATCTCGCACCCTAAGTGCCAATACATAGCTGAAGCTATCTCAATCTCATATCTCATATAATGCTCACTCTCGAGCTATCAATGGGTCTGCTCACACAAGCTGGCGGTCATGATGTAGCTACACGGTGCTGCTCACACAAGCTGACAAGAATCCGCAACACATGCCGGATAACTCAGCCACCAGTAGGACGTTCGAACCAGTACCCAAATCACATAACCCTTAATGACATGTCATTTGTATCCTAATCTATTCCTAAGGTTCAACCGAGATTTCTCATTATCGAATTTTTTTCGAACATATCCATAAAGTGGTATACACAATAAATTCAATAATAAAACATTTAAAACACAATTAAATCAATGCTTATTAACATACGAACTTACCTCGATCACAAAAACGTAGGAATAGATCGACTAGGCCAATACTTCGTATTTCCCTCGATCTAGATCCGAACTTCGTTTTTTATGATCTATATAATATCAAATTTAGCTTATTTAATTATCATTCTATTCAATTTAGCCCAAAAATCACATTATAGAAACTTTACACTTTTGCCCCTAATATTTCAATTTCTTTACAATTTAGTCCTTAGCTCATAAAAATACAAATTCATGCAATTAGGTCCCTACCCATGCTAGCTGAATTTCTCTTATTATCATAGTAGCCTATATTTTTCATTGATTTCACATTTCTAACACAAAATTTTCACATTTCTCAATTTAATCCCTAATTGGCAATTTTACCAAAAATCACTTTACAAATGTTGTTTATCTAACAACAACCATACATTTTCTATCATCAAACATCAAAAAACATATACATTCATCAATGGAAAACCCTAAACCTTTAACAATTTTGCAATTTAGTCCCGAAGCTAGCTAGATTAAGTTACAACGACTCTGAAAACATAGAAATCATTAAAAACCGAGTCAAAAATCACTTACATGCACTAGTATCAATGGCCGAACCCCCAAAAGCTCAACAATGATTTTCTTGGTTTCTAATTTTGATGGAATATAGCATGAAGAAGACGATACATATTTTCTTTCTTTTAATTTTAAGTTGATTTTATTATTTTACCATTTTAACCTTAATAATAACCTTTGAAAAACATATATAACATGTCCATACTTTTCCATTCATACTATTAATGGTATAATTGCTACATAAATCTCTCAACCATTTAATTTCATAGCTAATTAGTACCTTTAGCTAATAGAACACAAGTTTTACACTTTATGCGATTTAATTCTTTTTATCAAATTGAGCATTTAAACGATAAAATTTCTTAACGAAATTTTCACACAATCACACTATCATATTGTAGACCTTATAATAATAATAAAATAATTATTTTGACCTCAAACTTTTGGTCCGAAAACCACAGTTCTGATTTGACTAAAAACGGGTTGTTACATTTTATAATTCTTGATGTATTCATAATCTTTATTGTGCATGTAATTAAAGCGATTGATAATTTATGATTTGATTAAATGTTACAGAATGTATTATAATGTTCCATTAGTTGTTTTAGCATCCTCTTTCTCGAGTCTGGCGATCGGTCCAGGTATGGGGTGTTAAAAAGTACTCTTGAATAAATACTCAATTTTGGTTGAATAATTACTTAATCAATAAATCAAATCCATAACCGAAACATTTTAGATGTAAATAACGTACAAGAATTTATCCTAATATTTATACAAACATTATTTGGTCAGGCTAATGAAATATAAATAAAAGAATAAAAGAAAGGGATAAAGAAATTTGCTCATGAATAAATATATAAGAGTAGTTTCGGAGCTATATTTGCTCACGATCATCTTCATGTCGGAACAAGAAGAATTTCTACTGTAAGAACATAAAATGAAATCTAAAAAGTAAAACTTAAAGAAATTTTTTCTATCACGGTCTAACCTCTTCTAATAAGGTTATAAATCTATTTATATAGGCAAACACTAGGGTGTTAGGTGCTTAAAATGCCTTTGGAGTGGTTAGGGTCTAATTAGGGAAAATAACACTAAGTGGTTGTCCAAATTTGGCTAAATATTTCCAACTTCTGTCATGTCGTCATGATGTCAGGAAAGCCCTTGTTGCAACATTGCCGAAAATATATTCTTTCCATAATTCGTCACATCGTCGTGACTTGGGTAAAATCCCTTGTCATGATGTGGGGTGGTTTTTAACCTTGGTAGCTTTGAAGTTTTATGTTGCGACACGGACCTCCCTGTGTCACGACACAACTATCATCCCTTGTGCTTCTTGACCTAAATGGCATCCTACACACACAAATGACCTATTAGTCATTCTCGAGGCCTAAGTTGGCCTAATAGGTCGTCGAAATGCTAAAAAATATGTAAAAACACTTATTTTTCAATTATTTGAATTTAAATATGCAATAAAATATATTAAAATGACTAGAAAACAAGCTCGTTAAGTGTTGAAAAGTACTTAATTTGCTACTACCAATTGTGACACATCATGGGCCTGCTAGAGCTTATGCTATCTGAGCCATAGAAGAGGTTGTTACTCTTGATGTGATTGTTGGTACATTTTCTTTATTTGATATATATGTGCATGCATTGGTCGACCCTGCATCGACTCATTCATACATTTGCACGTCATTAGTAACAGAGAGAAATATACCAGTAGAAATAATAGATTTTGATGTACGGGTGACTAACCCGGTAGGCCATAGTGTCATTGTTAGTAAAATTTGTAAAAAATGTCCACTGAAAATCCAGGATGATGAATTTTTTGCCAACTTGATGTTACTACCATTTGATAAATTCAATGTTATCCTCAGTATGGATTAGTTGACTTACCATGATGCAATGGTCAACTATAGACAGAAAAGAATCTTGTTGAAGTCTGTGGAGGGAGAGATTATAAATTTAGAATCTGATCGATATGAATGCCCAACTAATATAATTTTTTCAAGGTCAGCTCGGGAATTTATTAGAAAGGGATGTGAGGCATATTTAGCCTATATCCTAAATTCACGAATATTAGGATTTGAATTGGATCAAGTTCCTACAATATGTGAATTTCTAGATGTATTTCTCGAGGAGTTGTTAAGCTTGCCACCTGAAAGAGAGGTTGAATTTAATATTGAGGTAGCACCTAAAACTGCACCGATTTCTATTACGATGTATAGAATGGCTCCAGCTAAATTGAAAGTGTTAAAATCTTAGTTGCAAGAAGTTTTGAATCGAAGATTTATCTAACCGAGCATATCGTCGTGGGGAGATCCAGTTTTGTTTGTGATGAAAAAGGACAGAACCTTGAGATTGTGTATTCATTACCAAAGACTAAATAAGGTAATTATAAAGAACAAACATCCACTTCCCTGAATTGATGATTTAGTCAATCAACTCAATGGAGCAAGTTCGTTTTCAAAGATTGATCTTTGGTTGGGATATTATTAGCTCAAAGTTAAAGAATCAAATGTGCTAGTAACTGCTTTTCATACCTAATATGGACAATATGAGTTTTTGTTAATGCCATCTGGGTATACCAATGCCGAAGTCGCCTTTATGGATTTGATGAACAAATTTTTTTAGCTGTATATTGATCAGCTAGTTGTCTTATCAACCTTAAGACCAATTTTTCCCATATCCTTTCTCGATCTGAATAAGTTAAATGCTCTAGTGGTAATTAGAGCACTTGTTCATCTACTTACAATGTTGATGTCTACAAACATCAAACATTTCTGCTTTTGACCTTTGCCTTTTCAAAGTAAGTATTATAGAACCAAGCTTTAGAACCTTAGTCTTTGGCTCATCATTTTCCTAATTGATGGTAGTCAACTTAGCTTGTTCTAGTTATCTCACATCTTGTGTGAACTGTCACAAAAGAAGCACTTCACTAGCTTAATTTCTTTTATTCTTTTCCCATTTTTTGTTGGACTTCAACTTCCTTGAAAGTGGCTTACCATTGCCATTTTTAAATTTTCTTTCTTCATCCCACCTTATTTCCCTTATCCTTAGGCTTGAAAGATTCAAACACAACTAACTTTTTCATAGTGAGCTTGATCAAGGATTCAGTTGTAATTATGACTTTAGTAAGATCTTGTACACCTCTCCCTTGTAACTCTTGTTTGGCTTAAGGTTTAAGTCCATCAATAAAGGAATAATGCCTCTTTCTCACCTAGGTTATAAATTTGGAGCATAAGTTCACTGAACTCATGAACATACACACGAATTATGCCTTATTGTGTATGTTACCACAACTTGGCACAGGCCTCACCTTCAGCATACTCTGGGTAAAAATACTATTTGAATTATATTTAGAACTCCACCCAAGTCAAATACCGGTGCCAACATGCCTTTCATTTGTGCACTTACTAAGCTTGAATCCCCATGACATACTCTTCTTGTACATATCAACCACCAACAAAATTGTAAGCGTTGCCTTGGTTAGAAAAATTAACTATCATAAGCTTGGAATTTCAAAAAAAAAAACTATCATAAGCTTGGAAAGTTAGCCTTGGCTGTAATTATCTTTGCTTGAAAGTTGAGACATTACTTCCAAGCGTCCACCATAATAGTATTAATAGACCATGCTTTACGACGATTACCCCATAAGTCTAAGATGTCCGATAGGGTAATAGAATTAAGCAAATTTGACTTGCACATAAAGCCTTGAACAACCTTAAAATTACAGGATTTGGCAAAACTTTATCATTGATACACACCGTCTTCTCAAAAGACAACAGTAGTAGCCTTATATCTTAGGAGCTATAGTTGATGGATATTTTGGCGACTACAGATGCAAAGCCATACTCATACTAAAAACTTGAAAGGGACAAATCTAGAATGCACATTAAAGCTCTCATACAAATAGTCCAACAATAAAGCGAAGTATGAGGCCTTAATTTATTTTTTTTAACATTAATCTCATATCTGCTATTTTTTATACAATGCCTATAACTATCCATAGTCCCTCCCTAACCCTTAAATAGGAGGATAATGCGCTTCAACACACTCGAATCTATGACCTACTGCACTGGCAATAATGCCAATGCTAATTGAATTAAGACTCAATCAGTAAGTATGAGATTTTAATTATTAGTTTACAACTCACATAAAAATGGGTATCAAAAGACTTAAAATTTTTTAGTGATTCTTAGGTATTAGTAAATAAAAAAATAGTGGCTATATGATGAAAGCGATAAAGATGGCTAAATATCACTACAAAAGTCAGTGAGTCTATATAGAAGTTCGAAAAGGTAGAAGTAACCAAGGTCCGAAAAACCTTGGTCGATTCCTTTTCTCATCTGGATTTTTTCTTAAAACATGTTTTTCACGCCAAAATATTATCAAAATATTAATAAATAATTTGTCTAAATTTTCTGATAACATCTAAGCTTGAATATCAAGCTAAAAAAGTTAGAAAAACACCGTTATCTTATTAAGCTTTCTCTCTAGCTTTCATTTTCTCTCTATAAAACTCATCAAATCCTAGCTTGAATGAAGAAACTGATAAAAAAATAAACTTAGAAATAAATTATTCATTTGATTTTAGTGAAAAATCATAATTTGGGATTGAATTTTGGCTTAATTTTTTTTAAAAAAAGAAATTTGGAAACGAACCTACCCCGTAATGGTCATCAGTTTGGGGGAACGAGTTGAACATTTTGCTCTGCATTGGGAGTGTGCAAAATTTGAATCAACTTAAAAAATAAAAAAAAATTCAAATTTTAAGCTATTCAAATTGAGTTGTTTAAGTTGTTCGGTTTGTCGAGTCAACTCAAATAAGTGAATCAGTTTTTTTAATTCGAGTAGAATTGAAATTTTATAACTTGAATATCCAAAAAATCGATTAAACAAAACCACAATTTTGGGGTTTAAATGTAATTTCATTTTTAAATTATGCAAAACAACTTCGTTTCAATATTAAAATCTCTTAAGGTAAAAATCCTCCAGTTAAAACTTTTAATTTCATTCTTTCTTCCCCGACACTGTAAAGTCTTCCCCAAATTATAACCCTAACTTTTTTTTCTACCCCAAATTAAAACCCTATTCGTTTGCAAGCAACAAAGTAACCATGGCAGCAATAGGTAGAACCTAATGAAGTTTTGATTGTAGACAACAAGGCATGGCTACTTTTTTCTAAACACATAACAACAGTACACATTATTTCTTGCAGGGATTTTTTCCTAATAATTTTCAAATGCAAGGTTGCAGGTGCAGCAGTCTCCACACTTGCAGTTGTCCTCAGCTCCCTCGAAGTGTGTTTTTGGGAAGAGTATCAATTGTGGTCATCTCAACGTTGTTCATATTAGGGTACATCTAGCATATCTACAAGATCATTAATGAAAAGAGTTTCAAAACTTAATGAACTTATTTTTATCCCCAATTCCAATATGTTTTTAGACTACTTTTTGTTAAATTTTATTGTTTAAGTAGAGAAATTTCTTTCTAAATTTTGATATTTTAGATAACTAATTCAAGGAGGCTCAACTCAAAGTTTATTGTTTGCCTGATATAATAAAAATGGATCTTATTTGAGATATGGCTTGCTTAATACAATAAAAATGGAAATAAAATAAAAGGCTTTTATAATATTTTTTGACTTATTTATTTTGTTAATTTAAATCGAATAAATATATTTGATTTGATTTGATTCAACTTAAATTTTATATTACTCACTAGATTTGAAGATTTTTCAAATTGAGTTTTATTAATAAAAAAATTCGTCAACTCAATTAACTCAAAAATTTTTCACCCAATCCGATTCGACTCGATCGGATATTCATCCCTAACCATCCCTACTGCTAAAGTCTTATTATTATGGTCGATTGGCCACTTTAACATTTGAATCAAAATTAGCTTCCAATTTTATCCTTTTCTCAGTAAAATTCTTAAAATTTACAATTTAATCCCTATACTATCAAATATTTCAAATTTGGTTCCAAAGATGAATTTCATCATACTAATACATATTCAAATTTACACTCATGTCAAATAGCCAATACAAATCCTTATTTCCCTTTTTTTCAAATTACATTTTGATCCTCTAAATTATTGAAAATTGCAACTTGATCATTTCATCACATTTTTACTTACTTTATTTTTATAAGAATTCTTTTTCTGACAAATTTTCCAATTTTCCAAAAAAACCACTATATCTGCTATCAGAATAGTGTCACGTGCTTAACTAGAAGTTTTGGGCTGTTACTAATCCTAAGACAAATCTAATGAAAAATCTTAAAACTAAAACTTGGTCTCGCAATTAGATCTGGGTTCAGGAATACGGTTACATGTGGGGAAGGTTAAAGCACTCTTACTATGCCTATCCAAAGATAATCTTATAGAGCTCGATATTTAGGTTTTTTAAGTCTAATTTTTAACCTTGATTCCAATAAGCTGATATTGAAGCAAATCAACCTTCAAAAATTATCATCTAAAACTAAGCATAAAATAAATCTAAAGGACTGAAACTTAAAAATTCTAAAATTAGAGTTGAATTTAACAGAGAATACTAGGAACTTAACGTGATGTTTGGTTGGAGAGAATGGAATAGCACTCCCCCCTTATTTATTGAATGGTAAACCATTCATTTGTTTGGTTGAAAGAACGACTCATTCAATGGAATGACCATTACTTCCCTATTCCTTATCCTGTAACGCCCCAAAATTCTTATTTATGCTTTTGTGAATGTGTGACACAACTATGTATTTTCTTCAGTGGTTAAGTGTTCTTGGTGTATGTGGGAAGTCCCAAGTTCAAGCCCTACCTTTGGCAAATTTTGATATTTTTTTTTTATTTAAGCTTTGCGTTTGGGGAGTGCGCTTATATTAAATTTTTTATAAAACCATATTAGAATGAGCCTACTAGTTTGAGTGGTAAAGGAGTTTGTGTATTGTGTTGGAGGTCTTAAGTTCAAATCCTTGCTTGAGTGTGGGTGATATTTTATTCCATAATCTGATAGAGTTTTGACCGAGTGGGAAGTCTGAGGAGGTTGAGTTAGTGGGGAGAGAATCAAAGGATATGCTATCATACTATTTATTTTTTTTTATTTTTTTCCCTAAAACTCTCTTCATATTTTTCTTTTGGACATTTTTTTCCCTTTCCTGGTAAAGTTTCGGCTTTTATTTTTCTTCAATTTTGCTCATCACTTTTAAGTTTTGACTGTTGTTCTTGAAAATTTTGGGGATTCTTCGCTCGGTTTAGTTATGTGGGCATAGAATGAATTGTTTGATTAGAGGTTCCTCAAATCCGTTTCTGTTTACGTTTTGAAAGCATCCGTTTGCAACCTCACAGTCTGTTTTGGCAGCAGCAAATCGAGAGGAAAGGGGCTTTCTTCATTCAGAATTATAATCGAATCATTCGGAGTGTTAGAGTAAGTTTTGGTGTTGATATTGGTTTCGTAGTTACAAATTAATTGCGTATTAAATCTGATTCTGAGCGTTGGTATGTCGATGTTTAGGTTCTGATGGACTTGAGGTTGCTGTAGCATCTTAAACGAACCAGGTGTGTACCCGAAACACAGAAAATGAGGTCTCAGCAAAAGCAAAAAAAGGCCACTATCGATGCCACACGGGCGTATGGTCACCCGTGTGGTAGGCCGTGTGAGAGGACATAGCCGTGTGATCGACGAAGGCATGGTCGTGTACAGTACACAGCCTTGTGGTGTCTCAAGTGTGGCCGTATGGGCCACACGAGCAAGTAGGCCCACACAGGCAGGACACACAGGCATGATGCTTATTGGGCCAAGCCGAGTGGGCCACACAGGCAAGGCCAATCTGGGTGTGTTGGCCTACATAGGCAAGCCACACGGGCATGTAGGCCCATTTATCTGAGTTTTTCCCCAGGGTTGCACGGGTCCCAAATGATTGTGGACCTATTGTAGGCTCGGTAAGGGCTGACTAAACCCTAAATTGTATGATCTGATTGACTGATATGCTATTCTGAGCATGTTTGATGATTGACTGGTATGACTGTCAGTTATTGAAAGCATGACTACCTATAAATTATGAATATATGTTCTGATATCTGATTTTGGGGTTTGGGATGATATATTTTTGGAGGAAGTGTTTGAAAGGCAGATTATGCCTAATATTTGGCAGCATGGCTGCAATATATCTGTTACTTCTGATATATGCCGCATCGGTACATCATGGTGTGTAGGACTGGGTGGGGGTGTTTTAAACCCGACATTATGTTAGGGATGGTCGGGGATAATGTGTAGAGGATTGGGGTTGGATATCCGATTTTTCATTCTAATGTGTATATCTATATCTGTATTTGAGATGGGCTTAGGCCCAAATATGTATCTATATTTAGAATGGGCTTAGGCCCGAATATGCATCTGTCTCTGTGATGGGCTCAGGCCCGAATTGGTATCTGATTGACTCTGACTCTGTGTTGTGTGCATGCTTAATTCTGTGGGGTTACACAATGAGTTTACATAAACTCACTCCTTTCTATTTATTATGTTCAGGTAGTCCACAGAGTTAGGCCGATCAGTGCAACAGAGGACTCGGCGGTGACCACTCGCTATAGCTGTCTTATTTTATTATGTTTGTAGTTTTTATTTAAGCTTGGCATTGAGATTTGAGAGTTGTATTTTTTCCTGGACTCTCTGGACTGTTTAAAACTGCTTGGTTGGGTTTTTGGGTTTGGATTTAACTTACTTTTCACTATAATAATTTTTTATCTAAAACATGTTTTCTAAAAATATCAAACGGTTTTTCCTAAACTTAAAGATTTTATAAGCTCCCGCTGAAAACACATTTTTATCTCTAAATGATCAAATAAAGGGAGCTTTGAAATTAAGAAGAGCGAGAAAGGCTAATGAACTGGAAAAATTTTAACTTAACGACAACGGTTTTCCAACCCACTTCATGTGACACCTCCAGATTTGGCCATAACATCTAAACCGGATTTAGGGTGTTACATTTAGTGGGATCAGACCCAGGTTACAAAAATTCAGTTGTGGGTTTTGGGTTCAAAATTTGTTTTTAAAGAATTGGTTTTCAAAAGATTTTAAACATTGTAAAGTAAGTATATGGTACACCGAGTCTCCGGCACTGATACTGCAAGTATTTCTAATTTCTAATAGAAAATTTTGGAAACATTATTGATACTCTACTTGAAAACACTATAGTTAGTATACTCTGAAACTGTAAGTGAAACAGATAGAGACTAAAACTTGTGAACACAACTTTGAACTTCTGATACTTTATGCATAAAACATCTGTTAATAAATATCGAAACTGATCCATAAAATTTTTAATGTAGATAAAACTTATAAATCACAATGAGCGCATGAGGTATCTATGGACGTGGCACTCGAGACTGGGGTAGAGGCCTTAGGGGGCTCGAGTAGAGTCCTCATCTTTTGGCAGCATGCCAAATCTGGACACTAGTGAGACACCGGTGTCACCTGCTAATGAGACTGGGTCTCAAAGTTGATTGGTTGGGGATGATGCACTATCCCAAGCCATGCTGAGGATATTAGAGAGGGTTGCTGGGCTCAATTCTAGATCTGAGGGCTGAGGTCAGTAACTGAGCGACTCCGGTCTAATGGAGCTGAAATATTTAGGGGTGTCACAAGCGTCGCCCTTAATGTGGTCGAGTATTGCCTGGAGGCCACGGAGAGAATTATGGATGACCTAGACTATACCCCGAGCAGGAATTAAAGGGTGCAGTTTCCTTACTTTGCAATGAAGCATATCAATGGTGGTTAACTATTAAGGAGGGCACCCAGCCTGATCGCCTGACCTGGGATTTCTTTAAGTTTACCTTCTAGAGCAAGTATGTAGGAGTAAGTTATGTGGATGCTTGCAGGCATGAGTTTCTGAACCTCACGCAAGGTGATCGATCTGTGGCCGAATATGAGGTCGAATTCTGATGTTGAGCCTCTATGCTCGAGATATGGTGGCATTGAAGTATGTGAGATGTGTTAGATTTGAGGATAGCCTAAGGGATAATCCGAGGGTTCTGGTATCTTCGTAGAGGGAGCGTGAGTTCGTGGTTTTGGTAAAGAAGACAAAGATTGCGAAGGATGTTAAGCGCGTAGAACGCCAGAACAGAGACCGTGAGAGAGGCAAGAACAAGAATGATGTGGAGCCCTCGAGTTTTGTATAGAGGCCTAAGAAAAAGGTCAGATCCGATAGGCTAGTTAAAGTGGGGGCCCCTGTTTCTTCTATTGCTCTGATTGGGTTACAGTCATGCAGTGATTATGGTAGACACCATCTGGGTGAGTGTTGGAGGAGGATTGGGGCCTGTCTGAGATGTGGGTCTCTTGAGCACAGCATTCGAGAGTGTCAATTGAAGACTGAATCAGATGCAAGCTTTACTCCGAGTACTGTACAGTCGCGTAGTTCAGTAGCCACCTAGGGGCCGTAGACAGGCTAGGGGTGGTAATAGTTTGGGTCATAGACAGAGAGCACCAGGCCGAGGTGCTGGTCAGACAGAGGTGAGGCAGCCTATTTTGGTTTATGCTGTACGTCACCGAGAGGATAGAGATTCCCTTGACGTCATCACCGGTACATTCTTTATTTTTGATGTACCTTACCTTGCTTTGATAGACATAGGGTCTACTCACTTATACATAGCTAGTAATGTATCTAAAGCTTTAGGGATTTTTGTGGAAACCACTAAGAGTGAGGTCACTGTACTGAGTCCATTGGGGCAATCGATTCAGGTTAGTAAACTCTATAGGGATGTACCTATAGTGGAGCAAAGAACTATTTTTCTGGCGGATCTGATGGAGCTTCCATTTAGGGTGTTTGATATAATTCTGGGAATGGGCTGGTTGGTTAAGCACCGGGTTAGTCTAGATTGTACAACTAAGAGGGTCGTTCTAAGAATTGATATGGATTATTTGTCTACTGTGGTCTCCGCGCTTGTCGCTGAGAAATTGGTTCGAAAAGGGTGTGAGGCATGCTTGGCCTACGTCAGTGTTTTTGCTTCTGGGGACTCTTCGGTTGGGGATATCAGAACTGTGAGGGATTTTTTAGATGTCTTTTCTAAGGAGCTACAAGGATTATCTCCTAACCGAAAGGTTGAGTTTGGGATTGAGCTTCTTCCGGGTACAACTATGGTGTCCATCGCTCCCTGTCGTATGGCACCGAAAGAGCTTACAGAGATTAAGGCTCAACTACAAGAGTTGTTGGATCATGGTTTCATTCGTTCTAGTGTGTCTCCGTGGGGAGCACTAGTAATATTTGTTAAGAAGAATGATGGGACCATGAAGATGTGCATTGATTACTGACAGCTGAATAAGTTAATCATGAAGAACAAGTATTCGCTTCCAAGGATTGATAACTTATTTGATCAGTTCAGAGGGGCTTCTATGTTTTCGAAAATCAATCTATGTTCTGGGTATAATCATTTGAGGGTTAAGGTGGTTGATGTGCATAAGACAGCGTTTATGACTCGTTATGGACATTACGAGTTCCTAGTTATGCCTTTTGAGTTGACAAATGCACCGGTTACATTTATGGGTCTGATGAACCGAGTATTTCAGCCCTATCTAGATCAATTCATCGTGGTCTTCATCGACGACATTTTGGTTTACTCTAAAAATGAGGATGAGCATGATGAGCATCTTAGAGTAGTGCTTCAAATTTTGTATGAGAAGCAGCTTTACGCTAAACTAAGTAAGTGTGAACTTTGATTGCATGAAGTAACTTTTCTAGGGCATGTCATTTCTACTGAGGGGATTCGAGTATATCTTCGAAAGATTGAGGTTGTGCTAGATTGGAAACAGCCTAAGAATGTGTCTGAGATCCGCAGCTTTCTAGGTTTGGCGGGTTATTATCGACGGTCTGTTGAGGGATTTTCTCTGATTGTAACTCCCTTGACTAAGCTTCAGAGTAATGGTGTGTCGTTTGTCTAGACTAATACGCAGCAATCGAGCTTTGAGAAGCTTAAGTCTGTTCTGACTCAGGCTCCTATTCTGATACAGCCTGAGTCCGTAAAGGAGTTTGTGGTGTATAGTGATGCTTCGCATGTTGGTCTAGGTTGTGTTCTGATGCAGGATGGTAAGGTTGTAGCTTATGCATCCCGTCAGCTTAAGACACACGAGGGTATCTCAATTTGGAGGCACTATCTGTATGGTGAGAGGTGTATCATTTATACTAATCACAAGAGCCTCAAGTGTCTCCTCACTCAGAAGGAGTTGAATCTTAGGCAGCATAGTTGGATTGAACTGCTGAAGGATTATGACTGCACTATTAAGTACCATTTTGGAAAGGCCAATATGGTGGTCAATGCTCTAAGCCATAGAGCGATGACTGATTTGAGGCTGATGTTTGCTCGCCTTACTCTGTTTGATCATGGGAGTCTGTTGGCTGAGTTGCAAGTTAAGTCGACTTGGATTAATCAGATTTGAGATAAATAGTTGGGTGATGAGTCACTGGGTTTGCGGTTCCGTCAGGTTGAGAGTGGCGACACTTCTGATTTTGGACTGAATAATAATGGGGCACTCTGTTTCCATGGTCGGATTTGTGTTCCAAACGATGTGAATTTGAGGCAGTCTATTTTGAGGGAGGCGCAGAGTAGCCCTTATGCTATGCATTCTAATGGTAATAAGATGTATCGTGATCTTCGCGAGTTATACTGGTGGCCGGGTTTGAAGCGAGAGGTTACAGATTTTGTGGCTTGATGTTTGACGTGTCAGCATGTTAAGGCTGAGGACCATTTGCCTTCAGGTTTGTTACAACTGGTTAAAATTCCCCTATGGAAGTGGGAATGAGTGATGATGGATTTTATTAGTGGGTTGCCCTTGACACCCACAAAGAAGGATTTTGTTTGGGTCATCGTAGATCGATTGACCAAGTCTGCTCACTTTATACCGATTCGAACTGATTATTCTCTGCAGAAGCTAGTGAAATTGTACATTTCTGAGATAGTAAGACTGCATGGAGTTCTGGTCTCGACCATTTCTGATAGAGATCCTCGATTTACTTCTTGGTTCTAGAAGAAATTACACGACGCTCTGGGTTCAAGATTGGACTTCAGTACTGCGTTCCATCCTCAGACCGATGGTTAATCTGAGAAGGTGATTTAGATATTGGAGGATATGCTTCGGAGCTGTGTGATTGATTTTCGAGGTAATTGGGAGGATTATCTGCCGCTTGTTGAGTTCACCTATAATAACAGTTTCCAGTCTAGCATCCAGATGGCACCTTACGAAGCTCTGTATGGTCATAAGTGTCGTACTCCACTGTATTGGATTGAGTTGGGTGAACGTCAGATTTTGGGTCCTGAGTTAGTTTCTGAGATAGAGGATAAGGTTCGACTGATTCGGGATCACCTAAAAGCGACTTCTGATAGACAGAAATCCTATACAGATCTGAAAAGACGTGAGATTGAGTACTCTGTGGGGGGCTTTTTTTTTCTTATGGTCTCTCTATGGAAGAAGGTTCTAACGTTCGGTTGTAAGAGCAAGCTGAGCCCTAGGTTTATTGGACCGTATCGGATTCTGAGACGTGTGGGACCAGTTGCTTATCAGTTGGACTTACCCCTTGAACTGGACCGTATTCATGATGTGTTTCACGACTCGATGTTGAAATGGTACTCTTCTGCCCATCCCATATCATCTCGATTGAGGAGATCGAGGTTAGGCTGAACTTGACATTTGAGGAGAAGCCGGTTCAGATCTTGGATAGAGATGTTAAGGTTTTGAGAAAGAAGTCCATTCTATTAGTGAAGGTTCTTTGGCAGAATCATAGCACTGAGGAGGCCACGTGGGAACTTGAGGACTCAATGCGTCAGTAGTATCTTTATCTGTTCTGATCAGGTAAATTTCGAGGTCGAAATTTCTCTTAAGGGGTAAAATTGTAATGCCCCAAAATTTTTATTTTTGCTTTTGTGAAAATGTGGCAAAACTATGTATCTGCTTCAGTGGTTAAGTGTTCTAGGTGTGTGTGGGAGGTTCCAATTTCAAGCCCTACCTTTAGAAAAATTTGATATTTTTCTGATTAAGCCTAGCATTTGGGGAGTGGGCTTATATTAATTTTTTTTTGTAAAACCATATCAGAATGAGCTTGTTGGTTTGAATGGTAAGGGAGTTTGTGTGTTGTGCTTGAGGTATTGAGTTCAAATCCCTGCGTGAGTGTGGGTGATATTTTGCTCCGTAATCTGATAAAGTTTTGATCGAGTGGGAAGTCTGAGGAGGTTGAGTTAGTGGGGAGAGAATCTAGGGATATGCTATCATATCTGTTTATTTATTTTTTATTTTTTTGCTAAAAATCTCTTCATCTTTTTCTTTTTAACTTTTTTCCCTTTCCTGTTAAAGTTTCAGTTTTTATTGTTTCTTCAATTTTGCTCATCACTTTTGAATTGCTTGATTAGATGTTTCTTAAATCTATTTCCATTTACATTTTGAAAGCATCTATTTGAAACCTCACTGTCTGTTTTAGCAGCAGCAAATCGAGAGAAAAGGGGCCCTCTTCGTTTAGAATCGTAATCGAATCATTCGGGGTGTTAGAGTAAGTTTTGGTGTTGATATTGGTTTTTAGTTACAAATTAATCGTGTATTAAGTCCGATTCTGAGCGTTCGTATGTCGATGTTTAGGTTCTGGTGGGCTCGGGGTTGCTATAGCATCTTAAACGAACCAAGTGTGTACCCGAAACATAGAAAATGAGGTTTCGGCAAAAGTAAAAAAAGGCCATTGTCGACACCACACAGACGTGTGGTCACCCGTGTGGTAGGCTGTATGAGAGGACTTGGCCAAGTGATCGACGAAGGCAGGGCCATGTGGTGGCTTGAGTATGGCCGTGTGGGCCACACAGGCTAGCCAAGATGGACCATGTGGGCCATACAAGCGTAACACTTTTTAAGTCAGGCCGTGTGGGCCACACGAGCAAGGCCAATCTAGACATGTGGGCCACACGGGCATGTGGGCCCATGCGGGCAAGCCACATGGGCATGTGAGCCCATTTATCTGAGTTTTCCCCCAAGGTTGTACGGGTCATTCCAAACAACTGTGGACCTATTTGTAGGCTCGATAAGGGCTGACTAAACCCTAAATTGTATGATCTGATTAACTGATATGCTATTCTGAGCATGTTTGATGATTGACTGGTATGGCTGTCTGTTATCTATTATTTAAAGCATGACTACCAATAAATTATGTTTGTATGTTTTGATATTTGATTTTGGGGGTTGGGATGATATATTTTTGGAGGAAGTGTCTGAAAGGCAGATTATGCCTAATATCTGGCAGCATGGCTGCAATATATCTGTTATTTCTGATATGTGCCGCATTGGTACATCATGGTGTGTAGGGCTAGGTCGGTGTTTTAAACCCCACATGGTGTGTAAGGATGGTCGGAGATGGTGTGTAGAGGATGGGGATAGGATATCTGATTTTTTATTCTAATTTGTATATCTATATCTGTATTTGAGATGGGCTTAGGCCCAAATATGTATCTATATCTGGAATGGGCTTAGGCTCGAATATGCATCTGTATCTATGATGGGCTTAGGCCGGAATTGGTATCTGATTGACTCTGACTCTCTGTTGTGTGCATGCTTAATTTTGTGGGGTTACACAATGAGTTTACGTAAACTCACTCCTTTCTGTTTATTCTGTTTAGGTAGTCCATAGAGCTAGGCGGACCGGTGCAACAGAGGAGTCGACGGTGACCACTCGCCACTATCTTATTTTATTATGTTTATAGTTTTTATTTAAGCTTGGCATTGAGATTTGAGAGTTGTATTTTTTTTCTTGGACTCTCTAGACTGTTTAAAACTGTTTGGTTCGGTTTTTGGGTTTGGATTTAACTTACTTTTCACAATATCAAAAGGTTTTTCCTAAACTTATCGATTTTATAAGCTCTTAAAAACACGTTTTTATCTCTAAATGATCAAATGAAAGAGAGCTTTGAAATTAATAAGAGCGAGAAATGCTAATGAACTGGAAAGATTTTAACTTAACGACAACGATTTTCCAACCCATTTCATGTGACACTTCCGGATTCAGCCATAACGTCTAGGCCAGGTTTGGGGTGTTACATATCCTCCCGTAATAGTCATTCTTTGGTGGCTATTCCATGCAACCTTGAATAACAAAACAAAATCTTTTAACACAATTTAATATAAAATATTATTTTCAAATTTTAGAAAATATAAAAATAAAATATTTTAAATATTTTAATATAACTTAATATAAAAATAAAAAATATTTTAATATATACGTAAATATTATTCCTTGATAGAAAATATTATTCTTTAATATTAAATTGATCTGGAAAATATATTAAAATTTTAAAGGGCATATTTGTCATTCCAGTAAATTTTTTATTATATATCTATTCCTCTCAATCAAACCTATGAATATAATTACAATACTTATTCCATTCCATCCAATCAAACTACTGTTATGCTTATTTAATTTATTACAACACTATTCATTTCCTGTCGACCAAACGTACTATAAAATTCTAAAACTAGGAACTATCATTTATAAACAACTAACAAAATTAAATCTGATTACTAGACTAAAGTCAAATTAAATCTATTAAAACTTAATACCTAAATTCTAGGTCTAAAATGAAAATAGAAATTGAATCCAATGATAATTCATAACCTAAATTTTAAACTAACAGTCTAATTTAATCTATTAAAACCTAAAATATAAATTCTAAGGCTAAGAATTAGAATAAATCTCATAAAAATTATAAATTAAAAATCTTATTAAATCTATTGAAAACTAAAATCTAAATTCTAGGGAGCTAAAAATAAAATAAACCTAATCCATAACCAAAATTCTTGATTAACCTCTAATTAAATTTATCAAAAACCTAAAATCTATGATTAAATAAAGAGAGATGGAGAGAATAAAGAACAAAGAAAATATGAAAGCAATAGAGGAAGTACTTTATTGATCAAAAGAGATGATTACAATGCTTCATCAGAGTCTCCATTTATAGGCATAAGAAGTATAAAAGAAGTAGAGGTCTAATTCTAATAACTATTAGAATTTAAAGTACATCAAAACTTTATCTTGATCATGATGGACATCCACTTAATAAGATATTCATAACACTCCCCCATTGGACATCCATTAGTAGATAATGTGTCTCGTTAAAACCTTATTAGGAAAATCATTGTGGGATAAAAACCTAATGAAGGAAAAAGACTACATAACCTATAATACGCATAATATGCTGCCTCATAAAAAACCTTACTAGGAAAACCCAATGGAACAAAACCTTGATTAAGGGAAAAAGAGTGCAACGCATATTCACTTCCCCTCATGAAAACATCACATATTTCCTCATATTCTACGTTTTCAATCTTGAATACTAGTTTTTCAAATGACTATTTGAATGTATTTGCTAAGCATTTATATTACCATTCTTTTGAAAGTCATGAGTGAGAGAAATTTAGCAAAATATATTTTGATCTCTTCAAGAGTTTCAATAATAATAATAGCAAACTTTAATAATGATCTTTCTATAAAAATACAAATAGATATTTTGAATCATTTTATAATCCTCTTTCAACTACTATTGACTAAGTCAAATTTACCACATATGTTCAATTATTTTCAATTATTTCAATTCATATAAATGAATAATTGCTCGAGAATTTCAATATGCTTCTAGCATTCTAAATCCTTTAAGGATTTTAATATAAACTTTACTATATAGTGATTTATAAAAGGTTGCAACAATAACCATTAGACGCAAGTTAAATCTTTTATGAATTGTTAATTTAATAATATATCTAAAGGTTATTGCATCTGTGACATCCCTAATTTGACCCTAGTCGGAAAGTGGTTTTGGGACACAAAACTGAGTCATAAAAATAATTAACTGTTAAATTCTATGTTTATTATATGTGTAAATGCATGTGTGAAAGTTTCATGCTTTGATTTTGTCATTTGTATGTAAAATTTATAAGATAGGACTCATGTGATAAAACTTGAAAGTGTGATAGGTAAATTTGTAAAGTGTCAAATAATGCATGAAATGTTAACATGAGGGATTTGCATGTCAAATATTCCTTTTTGTTTATAGTGGCCGGCCATGATGAGGAATTTATATTAAAATATAGACATAAATAATTACTTATGATGGGTGTATAATTTTATATTGTTAAGGAATAAAAAAAAAAGAAGAAACAAATAGCTCAGTGGAGAGAGGGAATGAGTTTTAAGTTTCATTTTTCTGTGCATGTTGATTTGGGGGAAAGGAGAAAGCATATTCGGCCATTGTTGTTTTAGTTTGAAGCTCAAATTAGTTGGTATGTTAATGATCCTTTTTGCTTATAATTTATATTTTTGGAACCTTAGGATCATGAACTAGCATACCCATGTTGAAATTTGTGGAATGATTGTAGTTAATAGAAATTACTACGGTAGAAAATCTAAGTTCTTAATATTATTATGGTAGATTTTTAAAGTTGGAAGTGAAGTGAGATGATTTGCAAAGTCAATTCATGAAATTTTGCATTGAGGATTATTATGGAAAATTTTAAAAATATGGTGGATTAAATTGTTTATTTATGTGAAATTATCAATGTATAAAAAAAATACGTCATTGACATAATTTGAAGTCTTTTATTTGAAGGAGTTTTGTTTGGGTGCTTGATGTTGAATTTGTGTTATTTTATAGAGTAAATTTTTACTACATTTAAAAATTAATGATTTAATTGAGTAAATTATAAATGAGAAGGATTTTATTATAAATTAAAGATATACATATATACGCTGTATATTAAGGGTTAAGTATTTGGCAATAGTGGGTTATGTGTTAATTGTGGAATTAACTTGGTGGATATGACGGATTAAATTGTATAGGATGTAAATGTTTTGGGGAAAATGTGTAAAAGTGTAAATAAGTAGCTAAATGTTTTGAATTAAATGGTATATGAAATTGAGATTAATATTTACATAGTCATTTTAGAAACGAGTAGAATGATAGTTTGATAATTTTTAATTATTAGTGTTTAATTAAGTACAATGAGTAACTTAAGTGGGAGATAAATTAGTAATTAGTATTAAATTTCAAAGTGAGATTATAATAAAGGATTATTTAAATAAATAGTCCATTAATTTGATGAGTTTTGGTTAGTGGTTAATGGACAATCGGTCAAAGTGGTTAATATGCATTTGTATATGTTATAATGGCCGATTGTAATCAAGAATAAAGATGTGAATGAATGGATGTTAATGAGTTGTCGTATGTTTCTTATTAAGAAAAATTATTAATGTTTGAATCTCAATAAATTAGTTAAGTAATTAAACAAACTAATTTATTTTACCTAGCTCAAGAGCGAAAGGAACTTAACTCGGAAAAGGGAAAAGCGAAACAAATGGAATAGTCGATTTGTAGTTGTCCGACGACATTTAAGGTAAGTTCTTAAGTATTTGAGTTTGATTCCCTTGTAAGTCTTAAGTTTTAAAACGGGATGAATATGATATTATGTTTTAAATATGTGAATGAGAACTTTACAAGTAAATTGTATAAATCTGCTAGGGACAGCAGCAGTAGCGTGTTTTGGAAAAAATTACCATAAATTGTGGGAGTTGAGTTAAAAGCTGGATAAATTATGTAATTAAAGCTTAATGAGTCTAGTTTCTTATAAAAGAAACCGTGTAAGCAAAGGAATTTCCGTTAATGAGATACTTAAAGTTGTGTGAGACAGCACAGAATGACACTGTAATCCTCTGTTCTATTTTTAGAAAATCATTATAAATTGTACAAAAATGGTTATAAGATAAAATTTATATGCTGAGACTCCTTAATGAGCCTAGTTTCAAATGAAATCAAATACAACACATTTTGAATTCTGTAAAATGAGACTATTCCTATGATTATGTGACATCGGATCAGTGTGAGAGGTGATGTGAAATCATACGATATATCTATGTCACATGAGCTCACTTTTATGTGAAAGTTTATCTGCCTATTGTATATGGTGAGATGTGTATATTCGGTAAAGGGATGGTATGCCCGAAGGAAGAGTGAAATAAAAATACGAACAACTATGTTATAATTTGATTGTTATCTGTTGATACTGCTTAAAACTTACTAAGCATTGTAATGCTTACTCCGTTTACTCTGTTTCCTCTGTTTTATAGATCTCATTGCGAAGCTACAGGCTCGGGGATCGTCAGCAACTAGTCACACTATCACTATCCACTGTTTGGTACTGCTATGTTTTGGATTATCTTATGGCATGTATAAAATAGACTCGTGGCGGAAGAATATTTTGGTTAATGTATATAGTATGCGAAAATGGCTTATATATGTTTGAGCATAATGTTATAATCATTTGGTATGGAATGGTTAATCACTATCATAATTTGTGCTATTTATGCTAAAAGGGCTAGTTGAATCATGGAAACTATGAAATAGGTAAAGTCTACCTTAAAGGCAGATGCTGGCAGCAGCAGTGATGTAGATTTGGAAAATCACTAAAAATAGTAGGATTGGAATTAAATAATTAATAAATTATGTAAACAAACCTTGATGAATCTATTTTCATAGGAAAGTAACAAAACGATCATATGGACAGTATGTTAAGAGATATTCAGGTTCTTGTGAGACAGGGCCAGAACGGTTTCTGGATTCCCTGTTCCAACTTTTAAAATTCATTATAAATCAACCAGAGATAATTAGGAGTCATGCCATACATGTATAGATTCCTCTCTGAGTCTAGTTTCTATAGAAACAAACGGCATCAGTATTGAAGCTCTGTGCAGGGAGATATCCAAGTCGTAATGCGCAAAGGTCAGTGTAGTCGATCCCTGTAACATGGGAGACTTTGACTAATAAACTGTACTAATTGGCCCGACCAAAAATTCTAGAAAAAAATATGTAGATGGCCATATGAGTCTAGTTTCAGGGAAAAATTACGAAACTGATTTTCGAGTTGTGTAACTCAAGATATGATTTTTAAGGTGACAGTGTCACAGTTAGCCAACTGCCTGGAAAATTTTAAAATGGACTGCGATAGTAAGCGAATTTAGTCTGTGAACCCCTCGTGTCCGACTCTGGCAATGGTCTCGGGTACGGGGTGTTACAGCATCCACCACAAAAGAATATTATATATTTTCATAATCAATACTAATACTTAGCAAAAAAACTTCATATTTTTATTCTGTTTTTGCAAAACTACTTCATTTGCACCCTCACTGGCTTTATACCTTTAGATATTTGGACTACTGGTCCAAAAATTCCATGAATTTAATTGTACTTGAGTTGTGTCTTTCTATTTTGATCAATTTATTCAATATCTATATTTGTCAATAGATTTATTCAAGATCCTCCTTTTATTTTGTTATTTCAATAATAATATTGCATGCAAAATCATTGTCGACCACTTTTATTATTTAGTTCCACATTTTCTCGAATAGACATAACTTATCGAGATCTCTTATTTTCATTATTTTAAAGTTTCAAGTACCTAAATCTCTTCTAAAATTTTACTTATTAGTTATATCTTGGGTCTCTTCTGGAGCACCCGCTTCCACTATATGACCATCTAGAATGTTTACTCATTTACTTTTATGAGGATTTTATTCTTCCTCCACGCTTCATGCATGGATTACTTTCTTTTGCATTAACAGTTTGCCATATTAGGACATCAATTCATATTGGAGCATTTTTGAGCCGGTATGTAAGATTTAATGAATCTGATAGTTGATTTGTAAAATGAATTATCTGTTGAACTTATGGCTCACACTGCTTTGTACGAGAGTCTTAGACATTGATAATTCATTTCAAGTATTTTATTAATCCAACTTTTTATTCTCTCCCACTAATGTTGGGAAAATTGACAACTCATCTCATAACTAAATATCGAATTAATAGCTCAAAAATATTATAAGGAGACTCATATATATATACATTCTCAATATTTTATTATAACTCATCTTTGTGCTTTGTGGTGGAGTAATTGGAACATATACTGCACATCTAAAAATTGTAAGATGAGAAATATTTAGTTCTTGACCAAAAATCAATTGTAATGGGGAGTATTTATAATTTATTGGCTTGATACGTACAACATGTAAATGAATACAATCTCATGCTGAAATAGAAAGTTTTATTCTCATAAGTAATGATTTAGCTATTAGTTGGAGACATTTGAGTTACAGGATGTTCAACTTTTATCCCAATTGACATGCAATAATCATTGAAAACTTGGGATGTAAACTCACCAACATTAGCAAGATGAATTGTTTTAATTGGATAAAATGAAATTAATCATTTAAACAAGCAATCTCGCAAACGACAGGTTGTGAGTTGATAACACATGTGATTATTTTGTATATGCATTTACCAAAATCATATAATATCAAAACCATCCACATGGTGGATGAATGAGTCCATATTTATTTCAGAAATGCAAGACATTAAATCTCAACTTTAGCTAGTGAGTTTAAAATAATCAATTTTCATTGAGAACAAGCAACATATGAGAATTCTTTTAAATTAAAGAATCTTTTAGTTCTTTAATAAATGTCCATATGAATTCTTAATTAATTTTCGCATCATATATGATCTAGGATGGTCTAACTAGTTACGCCAAGTAGTAAATGCATTTGTATTAGTAAACTTCTAGTTTAGTTTTACATGCATTTCAATTGTACTAATAATATCAATATAAATTCTGACAGATTGATCATTTTATTGTCATTACTTTTACTTTGTATCCACATGTAAGTATTACTATGACATTTACTACTGGAAATGTCTCAATCAATGTGAAGTTCACAATGCCACTAAGTCAACAAAATAAATATAATTTCCGAACAATTATATGCAATATTTGATTTGTGAGAATAATAAATTTTGTGCTTTTTAGATTTTGATACATTAGCTCTTCTGGAATTTTCAACTAATTTTGTATTATCAAATATTGGAATAATATTTGTTTGTTTTAGTACCAAATAAGATAAATATTTTCTATCTATAATGATAAAATTCATTACTATATTCTCATATCCTTCCTCAAAGAATATTAATAAAAACAAAATATTTAGGCATATGCCACATATATGGTAAATAATCATTCATATCACATTGATAACATAAGTTATCTTTACCCTTTGAAAAGTTATCTGAGAACTCTCATTGTTCTCTTATTTATTACTATGTTCCCACTTTTAGTGGTCCATGATTATATCTTTTATTTTCTTTATTTTTACATTCACTTCAGAGAATGCAACAAATCTAGTAGGATGGACTTATAAACATCCCAATAGATTCTTTATTTTATAATCACCATTGCAGACGTGCGTGAGATTTCAAATCAAAATCTATCTATTCATGTTGTCATGATTAGTCTCCAATTATAATAAACATAATATAATAAATAAAACATAGTAAAATATACCTGAAGATTTTTAATATCATCGTTATCACCTTGACTATTATCATAAGCACTATTATAAGTAGTAAAACAACTTTATTTTCGTAATAAAATTTATAATCTAATAGTAAAAATTATTTAATAAACAATCAAAACTTTTGTGTATGATGCTTGAAAATTATTCGATACATATTGTATCAAATTTCAATACCACATATATGTTATAAAATATTATGTTGCTCTAATTAAATATTTATAAATTCAATTTATAATACAACCATTCAACATTAACAAGTTAACAAGACTCAATAGGTCCCATCAAATTCTCCTTTAATCAACAATGGTAGGTTAATAACACTTTCTACCATAATTTTAATCAACATACAAGGGTATTAAATAACAAGAATTTAATAATTAAATCTTTAAACATCTAAATATTATACATAATATAACTTAATTAAAAAAATTCAAAAAAAATGATTTACCAAAAAAAATAGAGAAAGCATACCATATTAATAACAAACATATCTAATAAACAATTTTACATAAAAAAAATTTAAACCTAGAAAGGCAAAAATCAAATACCATCAGAATTTGAAATTTATGTCAAATAAAAATTAATAGTAGTCATACCTTAATTGAAAAAGAAAATATGGTCGAAATATAAAAGTTTCTTACCAAATATATACTTTACCAATGCTTGTACAATAAATCAAATATTGAGAATAAGAACCATAATTCATTCTAAGATTGAATCTCTCAACATCCCGAAGATGAAGTTGTAAGGGTGAAAGTTTAAGGTGAAAAGGAATTTGATTTGTGGGACAACTTTGAAAGATTTTGGAAAAAAAATAGAGAATCATCGTGCTAATAACGTGTTATAAAATAAAGAGAGATGAAGAGAATAAAGAATAAAGAAAATATGAAAGCAACAAAGGATGTGCTTTATTGATCAAAAGAGATTATTACAATGTTTCATTAGAGTCTCTATTTATAGGCACAATAGAGCTCTAATTCTAATAACTATTAGAATTTAAAGTAGATCAAAACTTTATCTTGATCATGATGGACATCCACTTAATAAGATATTCATAACAAAATCTAAATTTTAAAGCTAAAATAAAACCAATGAATATTTATAACTTCAATTCTAAATTCTAAACAAATTGAATATACGAAAACCTAAATTCTAAAAATCCAACCATTAACCATCAATCAAAATATTCTAAAACAATAATACACCAATTAACAAATTAATCAAAGAAACTTTATAAAAAAATTGTTACTTGGTAAATAAACAATCACAAAATAACAATAAAATTAACTACAATCATCACATGAAAAGAATGAAAATAAAATAAACAAAACAAAATACTGAAAATTGTTGATACAACGGAGGTCAAGATGGAGGGGATGGTGTTCTGGTCTATAAAACCCCCTCAAATGAAGTGCCTGGGGTTACTTAAACTATGGATATTTCAGATCGAATTTCAAGTCTGGTTCTTATATATTTGTTATAGTTGTATAACAAAGAAACTCACATAATAAGAATAAATGCGTGATAAAATTGAAATCAAAATTAAATTAAAGGATAAATAAAATATTAATCTGAAAAACATTTAATCTTTGAATTCTTAAAAATGTTAAAGCAAAAGGACTTGATTGCCAATTTTCTAAGCCAGAGTTCCGAAAATTGAATGAAATTTAAAAATGCAAGATCAATCTTGCAATTATAAAAGGCGAAAGGCCATATGTAGGGACTAGGAATCAAATTTCCTGTTTTCTATTGCTCGGCTCTATCGCTGGAGAACCCAAGGGTCTTGAGTTTTCAGCAGTGAAGCACCACACATGGTGGCTGGAAACTAAAAAGCGCTCTGTTCATTTTTAAACGAAAATCTTCTTACCTTATCCTTTTTACTTTTAAAAAATAACACTAAAAACAAACTCTCTTTAGAAAAAAACAAATACCAAAATTATAATAACTATGTTTCATATGTAATTTTATACATAAATTTTGATTTTGTATAATTTTATACGTGAAGTTTTTATTTGATTCAATTCTTATAAATTATTAACACAATATAATATTATTTTAGATTTAATAATTACATATATAAATAATTATATTTATCTAATATAAAAATAAATTAATATTAAATTCAAAAATTATAAATAAAATGGACTTAAAAGTTAAGTTGGGCTCCGTCTTGGGCTTTGAATTAAAATTAAAACAATTTAAAAAAACAAACCTATGTGAATATCCAAATATCCACCCCTTCTCATGCTAATTTTTCAAAAAAAGAAAAAAATAGACTTGGTTTAATTAATCTCAAATCAATTGAGACCAAAATAAATCATACTCTAATTTAATTGGTTTTCTAGGCAAAATTCAAATTGGAAACCTAAAAATTTTGGGAAGGAAATTTAATCTGGTACTTATTTCAGTTTCAAAATTATATTAGTATTAATTTAACTTTAAAATTGAAATAATCTTTAGAAAAGCTACTCAATGAGTTCGAAACCCAATTGACACCGCAACCTCCAAACAAAATTAGGTATCTATAATATGGAAAACTTATATTGTCATAGTAGTTTACAGAAAATTGATATGTTGAAAACATAACTTGTGCATGACATGGCTTCACTCACAATAGTGAAACCATGACTTAAATAAAGTGTTAATGGTATCCTCTCATTGACATTATATGGGCTATGAAAATGGAACGTGACCATGGGTCATTTGTTTGAGACGAATGATTAAACTTTATTGTTTGTAAGGAATTATCATTTTCATCACGGAAGATACAATGGTGACCATAATATAAAATGGATCGAATTAGGTGAATAAATTTAACCTAAATGGATCAAGGATGTCCTATGAAAGTGACAAACATATAACGTGATCATTGCATAAAACTTTAACTTAAGTAATTTTGTGATGGTATATGATGAGGAGATCAATCATGGTTCATTGAGTGGATTGACTTCATAACCAAAAATAAGGATTGCATAATAAGAACTAATTAAATGTATGAATGGAAACAACATGAATGAAATATATTGTATGAATTACTCTCCATAATGAATGCATTTTCTCGAGAATGCAAGATATGACTTGGAATTTAGTTTAATTTAGTTTACTTGGAGTATTATTTAATCGGATGAACAAATTAAATAATTGAGTTTAAAGTGATAATTAAATTAAATAGTCATCATTTTTATATTTTGTTCAAATTAATTAAAATTAATTTTCACACAGATTCTAATATGACAAAGTCGTCATGATTTTAACGAAATTGGAATTAGGTTGTGTAAATTCTTTAACTGGGTTAATTAATATTAAAAATAATTTTTTAAAAGTTGGATTGGATAATTATATGGGTTTGGTTTTTATTTAATTCAAGAGGTGTAAGCATGATAATACTCTAAAATGGCATACTTTTATGTGTTAATTACATATATATTTTGAGTACGATCCTACTAATTTGGGTTGTTTGTGGTTTTTTATTTTGTAAGGACTAAATTGATGGCAAAAGGAAATTTGGGGGAGAAAAAGTGTGAATTTAAAGACAAAATTGGTCAACATGAAAAATAGAAAATAAATGGTGCCAAAAATAAAAAGTGTGAAAGACTTGGGGGTAGAAATTCAAAGAAGAGATTTATGAACATAAGACTTTATTTAAATTTGAATTTTAGTTTTAGGATTATTATTAGGATTATTATGATATTGTTTAGATTTAATTTCAAATTATATATTTTAAACATTATCATTTAGAGTTTAAATAGGAATAAACTAGGTTTTTTATGTACTATAAATAAGGGATGGAGTGACATAAATATTCACTCATCACTTCTGTAAAAAAACTCATTCCCCATAAGGCCTTTAACCTTTTTGTTCCTTTTATTTTCTAATAAATTCCAGTCCATTAAACTTGTGCTTTTTTCCTCAAAATGCATGAGCCACTAAACTCATCTAGCCAAAGGATATCGAGATTCCTCGAAAAAAGATTCATGTGGCTTAGAACCCACACTTAGCCTTCTCAACAAGTATCCATCGTTTCTTCGTATTACGAGACTGAGGCTTCCGTCCATATCCTTCCAAATGTGATCTTTTCATCTTGTGCAAGGAACGACTGCTTTGTATGTTTTGGGAAGGTTGCACAGTCGGTTTGTTAACTTACTACATCAGAGGTTGTCGAGCCCAAAAGACGAAATGGTGTGGCATTCACCATTGAGAAACAATGATTTAGTGTAAGACGGTCCCACAAAAGTGACAGTTGGCTAGAGTTAGGTTCCTCTAAATCGTAAGTCTAAAATCTAAATGGAGTTGGTGATCATAGGTTTCCTCTTCCACTATAACTTGCTTATTCTATCATAAGAAGGACCACTTAAAAGTCTAGGACTGAACCTAAGAAGGATCGAGATAACCGGAGGCTGGAATCCCTCAAATCGAATAATCACTTTCCCTAATTTTGTTTCTTTTTACAATTTCAATTTCAATTTATACAATTTCAACTCATCCATAATTTTAATTCTATTTTTTTTTCCAGGTACGTAGTTTTTCTTGGGCATGACTGTGCCTAAGATTTTGAGGAACAAGAAGTTATAGCAATCTAGTCCCTGAGGATATGACCCTACTTTCCTTATTCTATTCTTTTCATTATTTCAAAGGGATAGGCTATTTTGGTGCTTTCAATGACACACCAAATTTTGGCGTCATTGTTGGGGACTGTTAACGTACTAATCTTACTTTTTTTTTTCTTATGACTAGATCTGCTCTAGGAATTCTTACGTTCGAATCATAAATAGAAAAGACTGTGAGAGCTAATCACAAGGAAATGAAGCTACGAAAAAAGCAGTCAGAGGTGGTAGGAACTCAGAGTAACCCATTGCCGGAAATAGAAGTAGGCAGCGAAGTTGAGTCTAGGGTTAACAAAAACCCTACTCAAACACTAGAGAATGAAAGAATAGGAGCCGATCCACCAAAATAAGCGTCTAACGCTAGGGTTAATGAAAACCCGAATCTAGCACAACAACATATTGCTCAAACAATTCGGCAAATAGCCAAAGCTCTTGTAAAACAACAACCATTATGCATTACGTATCCTACTAAGGATACTAAATTTGAACTTAAGTCAGGATTAATTCAGTTGCTGCCGACTTTTCATGGATTAAAAAATGAAAATCCACACAAACATCTAAAAGAGTTTTATATGGTTTGTCTTAGTATGAAACCTCAGGGCGTAACTGAGGATCAAATCAAATTACGTGTAATATCCCATTTTCAGTGAAATCGAAACAGAGGTTTCGGGACCACAAATCTGAGCCAGAAAGAAATTTTATTCTAATATTATTGCATGGTCTGCATTATGATATGAATGTCATATGGAAATTCCAATAATAAAATTTTACCGACTATGTGTTTAATTATGGAAAGGACCAAATTGCATAAAATGAAAGTTGAGTTCTAGTAGCTATAAATACCAAATAGCTATGGAATTCAAAATTCGAAGTCCTTATATGGTGATTAGACCATTAAAGAAAAGTTAGTAGATATTTTTGATGAATCATCCATGTAAAATTAGAAAAGGGAAAAGACTAAATTGGAAAGTGGAAAAATTAAAAGATGATAATTAAATTAAATAGAAAATATCATCTTATTTTCATTATCTTCCTCAAAATTTCTATGGAAACCCTAGAAAAGAGAACAAGCTTTCTTGGCTTAATTGGGAAACTATTCTTTTCCCTTTTTTAGTAATTTTTATATTTTTGAGATCAGAATAACTTAATCTATCTATTTTGGGGATTAATTTAAAAATTTAGCAAAGTAGAGAAGTCTTTCCATGGATGAATAGCTGAAATTTTGAAATTTATGGTAGAAATGAAAGGTTGTTGATAGATAAACAACTTTTACAAAGTGAATTTTGATGAAATTATGATTTAGGGATTAAATTGTAAAGACGTAAAAGTTATGGAAAAAATCTAAATTTTTGTGAAATACATGTGTTGTAAAAGTTATATGAAAATTTCGGTTAGGCTTGGAATAAGGACTAAATTGCATAAATTTCATTTTCTGAGCCTAAGGACGGAATCATCATTTATGAAAAGTATAGGGGCAAAATAGTAATTTTACCTAGGATGTGAATTGAATTAAATTGAGTATGAAATGGATTAAATTGATGTTAAATTCATTTATATAGATCCTGAAAGACCTAATACTAAGTTGGATAGAGGAAAACAAAAAGTTTCGAATTAGTAGATTTCATATACAAACAAGTATCGAGGTAAGTTCGTGTAACTAAATTGCGTACATTTATATGTTTGAATTAAATGTTGTATATGTGAATTGTATAACTGTCATGTATGTGAAATTGATTGAATATCCTATAATGCTCAATAAATGTCAAATCCCGTTTGAATAAATGAAAGTCAATGGATACAGGATTTCTCGTATTGATTGTAGTCCAGCATATGTTGCGAACACACCACAGCTCTTTTGAGCATCCCGTTATAAGCCCTCTCAAGCTTCCCATATTAGGTTCTTGCAAGCTTCTTGATATTAGCTCTTCAGAGCATCCCGATAGGTTGTCATCCTACATTTGTTGTGGACACACCTTAGCTCTTATGAGCATCCCGATTAAAGGTTCTTTATGAACTTCCCATTAAATTGGCTCTTTATGAGCTTCCCGATAATGCTCGCTTGAACTTCCTGATATTTGCTATCCGGAGCTTTCCGATATGGTTCTTTGTGAACTTCCTGATTATGACTCTTATGAGTTTCCCATTATATAGCCTGGATAAGCTTCTCGATAGGCTCTTTATGAGCTTCCCGAAATGGCTCTGTGTGAGCTTCTCGTTACAAGGCTCGAGAGTGTGCTTCCCGATTATGTGCCCTAATTGGGTACCCCTGGAAATGAATTAACGAATTATAGTAATGTACACTAAAGTGTACTATATGAGTGTATTTATCGATATTTCAAATAAATTCAAAGGGTAAAGTTCTGACATAGCTAAACTGAACTTGAAATGATTTGTCATTAAAGTGTACATGTAATATGAAATAATGATATGGAAAGCATATGTATATGAAAGACATTAAATGATGAGCTCATCTATGTACTTGGTATTATGTGAATTACTTAACTAACATGATTGGTGAAGTTGTGTTTTAAGCTATAAGCCAAATTACTTGGATGCATTATTGTATGCTTATCTTAAATATAAATATATGGTAAGTTAAATTCTTGTTATATGAACTTACTAAGCATTAAATGCTTACTAGATTTTCTTTTCTGTGTTTTATAGTGCTCAGAAGCTTGTAAAGGTTGGAGATTGGTCGGAGTATCATCACACTATCCTCCAACTTGTTTTGGCATAAGTAGAAAATTTATTTTGACATAATGGCATGTATAAGGTAATTTTACCAATGATGTTATGTAAATGGATGTTTGTAATCTAGCCATTGAAATGACTAGTAATGATATATTTTGGTATGATAATATAAAGTTATATCATGTTTAATACCTACATGTATAAGGTATCGTTAGATTGAATTAGGGTAAAATATATATATTCTTGCAAAAAGATAAGTTTGACTGTATGAATGTACGTAATGCTATACTATATATATTAATGATGTTTGCTTAGTTTCATGCTTGAAATTGGTTGGTGTATATGTATAAGTATTTTTGTAGGTTATTGGTAAATTTGGGTGAGAAATAAGGCTAGGAAATGGCTTTATTTTGTCCACACGGGTAAACACACAGGCGTGTGCCTTGACCATGTGTGACACATGGCCTGGCACATGGGCATGTTGTTTGTGTCCCCTGCATCCTCAAAATTGAGAAACAGAATGCTCAGAATTGGGTACATATGCGGAGACACGGGCGTGTGTCTTGGCTGTGTAGAACTTGAACCTAATTTGTGAAAATTTAAATTGACCACACGGCCTAGAACACGGGTGTGTGGTAGGTCGTGTGCCACAAGTCAGAGAGTTACACAGGTAAGGACACAGGCTGGAACACAGCCGTATACTGCATATCAAATGCCCATACGGCTTCAGACATGGGTATGTCACACGGCCTACTCACACGGGCGTGTGGCCCTTGTATATGAGAAACTTTTTTAAATTTGGTAAAAATTTATCTGAGATCCTGGTTTAGTCCCGACTTGTTTCTAAAGATTAAATTAGGCCTTGAGGGTCCTTTCAAGGGATGATATGATTATTTTTGGATTTGAATAGTAAATGACATGAAATGTTTGTAATTGTTCTATAAATTTTGGTAATGCTCCGTAATCCTGTTCTGGCGACGAATACAAGTTAGAGGTGTTACATTACATGCTTTCTCTTTTTCCCTAGTAGATTTTGCTAGGGAATGATTATTTTGTCTACCTCCTGGATGTGACAGCCCTAAATTGACCCTAGTCGGGAAGTGGTCTCGGGACCGCTAAGCCGAGTCACCGAAGTATTTGAATGTGATAATTATTGTCTAGAATATGTGAGTATGAATGTGTGAAAGTTTTAAGCTTCGATTTAGTCGATTGCATGTGAACTTAGTTAATAGGACGTATGTGTGACACTTTTGAAATGTGATAGGTTAATTTATAAGGACCTACTAAAGCATGTAGTGAAAATAATGGCTTTGCATGTCAAATACTCATTTTTTATACATAGTGGCCGGCCATGATGGAGCATATATTAGAATATGTGGTAAATTTCCATGAAGTGGTCATTATTTTATGTAAAAGAAAGGAAATAATAAAAGAAATACTAAGGATAATAAAAGAAAAAAAAGGGGTTATCACCTTGTTCTTCTTAGCCGTACAAGAAGAAGAAAAAGAGGGGGGGAAAGGCATTCGGCCTTTTGAATGAAGAGAAGGTTAGTAAATTTTGTTAATCTTTCTTTTGAAATCTTAGTTTGTTCAGGTTAATCATCATGTTTTTCTTACCTAGCCATACTAAAATTTTGAATTTAGAGTGTTGGATGGAACTTTCGGTTATGGTATGTGTGAGAAGAACTTGATTTTTTTTCTTACCTTTAAGTTTTGATGGATAAAGAAACAAAAAGATTGTTGATGAAAGAAATTAATGTGTTAAGAGATTATATGAAACTTATTCATGTTTATATATGTTATATGCATTGAAAATGGTTGATGATTTTGGATGTGATTAGATTGAATCGGCCATGGTATATCCATAAGTATGATTTATGCTTGTTATGTTACTCATGGTTAAAACGATTCGGCTATGGTTCATGTAAAAATAAAATATACATGTGAATTTGGTTAATATATTTGGTTGAGGTGTTATACATGATTTGGTATTAAATGCTATTAGGTTATATTCGAACATAGAAAGAGTTTATTTTGATAAGCTTATTACATGGTAGGTAAGATTTGTGTTTTGGATATATGTTTATATTTGGTTAATGATTTATTCTTGTGAAGTATAAATTTGTGACATGAATTGAGTTGGAAGTTATTATAATGTACTTGTGCATTCGGGTATATGATGAAAATATATGAGATGGTTATAATCAACTTTGTGATTCGGCTCTTGCACATATATATATTTGCACATGATGTATTGGTATGACATATATATTATCTCAAGGTATATATTTATATATGGTGGTGTTTCAGTTATGGAGTAAATGATGGATGCGTATTGTGTTATAATATGTAATGCATTAGTTAGTAAAATGTATGTCATTTATATGTGGTATTAAGTATATAATTGGCCTCAACATAGACATGCATATTCGGCCACATGAGTGGATTGGTGTTGCATGTATTCGGTTAGAGGCAAGCATATTAATGCTTTTATCTTGGCTTAGATAATCGGCTAAAAGAGAGTGTGGGCTAAAATGTTGAGTTTGATTCATGATTTCATATATATGTGACTCTAATGTCTAATGTATATATGGGTTAAGTACCTTGAGTCCTCTTTTTGATGTTCAAATGATTAAATCAATTTATTTGTTAAATTAGACTCAAGAGCATAGAGGGGCAATTTGGATAAAGAGAAAGTAAACGAATAGCCGTGGATATCTAGTCGTCGACCACTTCCGAGGTAAGTTTTAAGTGATTAAACGTTGAGTAAATTCAATCATAATAGGACATAATGAGTTGATTTAATAAGATATGATGTGGCCATGATATGTCTTAAACTCAAATGGTAAGTTCATAAGTGTTTGGACTTGGAAAATTAAGAGCAAATTGTAATAATTTGCTTTGGACAGCAGCAGTAACGTGATTTTATAAAATCACTATAAATTGTTGGTGTGGAATTATAGGCTGAATAAAATATGTAATCAAACCTTAGTTAGTCTAGTTGCTTATAAAAGAGACCGTGGAAGCAAAGAAATTTCCTATAAAGAGATATTTAAAGTTGTGTGGGATAGTGTCAGAATGACTCCGAAATCCCCTGTTCTGTATTTTGAAAATCATTATAATTTGTACAAAAATGGTTATAAGATAATATTTATATTCTTAGACTCCTTAATGAGTCTAGTTTCAAATGAAATCAAATAGAACACATTATGAATTCTGTACAATGAAAAATTTGATTCGTAGTGAAGAGTGGTCAGATTAGTCAAACAGTGAAATAGGGGAAACTTTAAGAAAAATCTGGTATTGATTGGCCAAACCTAAAATTCTGGAAATTTTATGGATGGAAGATATACGAGTCTATATTCAGGGAAAATTAACGGCAAGTGATTTGGAGTTTTGTAGCTCCAGTTATAAATAATTTAGTGACTATTGCTCAGGAAAACAGCTCGTAGTGAATATGTGATTTTGTTGTAAACATGGATAAAACTTGTTTTAGTTGCTCATAAGCTATTGATTAAACCTATACGTGAATTCTAAATTGTGATATTGTAAAACGATATATGAGTGTTAGACGGATCTTTGATATTAAAATTTGTGAAATTGTAAGTTTATGAGTATTCGAATATGAAATGATAGTATGGCATGAAATTGAATTATTCATTAGAAAATGATTGATGTAGATTCGGCCAAGACAAAGTGTATACATGATAGTATATGTGGTATGTGAAGTATATTTGGATAATTGTGCTGTGAATACATGAAAATTTATATTTTGATTTAGGATTTTATGTGATGAATGTGAATGTGTATATATGAGATAAGGCCGAATGGCCAATGTGATGAATGTGAACATGCATATATGTGATAAGGCCGAATGGCCAATGTGATGAATGTGAACATGCATATATGTGATAAGGCCGAATGGCCAATGTGATGAATGTGAGCATGCATAAGTGTGATAAGGCCGAATGGCCAATGTGGTGAATATGAACATGCATATATGTGGTAAAGCCGAATGGCTAGTGTGAAATATGTAGGTGATGTGCGTATATTGTGGCCGATCGACCAATGTGAAAGGTGTGTATTATTAGATATTTGATGAGGCAAATGAATCACAAATATGACAGTCGATGTGAATGTTGTAACATGTGATTAAATGTACATGAAACTTGGAAATATATTCCAGGTAAGACCCGATGACTACGTGCGGAGATTATGTCCAGGTAAGACCCGATGACTACGTATGGAGATTTTGTCCGAGTAAGACCCGATAACTTCGTGTGGAGATTTCGTCTGAGCTAAAGGTCTCGTCGATAATCCGAGTAGAGGTTAAAGCTATAAGACTTCGTAATAAGAATTGCTTATAAATATATTCAATGCGAAAGGTTAAACAGGTATGTACTCCAAGTTTATATGTGAGCTTGATTTGAACTAAATCATAAGGTAGTTATGTGATGCATACGAGAGCAATCTATGAGACTATTCCTATGATTATGTGACATCGGATCAGTGTGAGAGGTTATGTGAAATCATACAATATATTTATGTCACATGAGCTCACTTTTATGTGAAAGTTTATCTGTCTATTGTATATGATGAGATGTGCATATTCGGTAAAGGGATGGTATGCCCGAAGGAAGAGTGAAATAAAATATACGAACAACTATGTTATAATTTGATTGTTATCTGTTGACACTGCTTAAAACTTACTAAGCATTGTAATGCTTACTCCGTTTACTCTGTTTCCTCTGTTTTATAGATCTCATTGCGAAGCTACAGGCTCGGGGATCGTCAGCAACTAGTCACACTATCACTATCCACCGCTTGTTACTGTTATGTTTAGAATTATTTTTATGGCATGTATAGAATAGACTAGTGGCGGAAGAATATTTTTGGTTAATGTATATAAGCCATGCGAAAATGGCATCTTTTGAATGTTTACTTAGTGAAGTTTAAATTTCACCTCTGGTTGTGCTTAGTACTTATTTAAATGAACGATCTTTATTTCAAGAAAAAGTTCAAAATTTTACTGTTCTGACATGAGTTACAAGTCCGGTAATGCCCCTTACCTATTCTGGCGACGGTTACGGGATAGGGGTGTTACACTGGATCTATCATAACTTGGACTAATCTTTCCCATTTGTTTCTCAACATGTTTTTCCTAGCATCGCGTGCAGCTGAGTTAAGGAGGGAGATTGTCAGGATAAGGAAAAAAGATGTGGAGTCTCTTCACGACTATTGGAAGCAATTTAAGAAGTTGTGTGCAAGTTTCTCATAACATGGGATAACAGAACAGTCTCTGCTCCAATACTTCTATAAGGGCTTGAAGCCCATAAAAATGAATATGATAGATGTCGCTAGTGGAGGGGCATTAGTCAACATGACTCCCTAACAGACAAGGGACTTGGATATCCACGATGGTTTCAAATCTCAGCACTTCTGAGCCAATCCTAAACCCACTAGTTTCTTGTTGAAGCTAAAGTCAAAAAACTTGCTAATATCGTGAATTTTCTTGTTGCAGAAAAAGTAAGACTAGCCCGAATATGCAAAATTTGTGTAACACCTAAACATACAACTGATGCATGCATTAGTTTGTGTGACGATACTATGGCTCATTTGGATACTGTGGAGAACTTTTCTAGACTACTCCCTTACACTAATACATATAACCTAAGATGGAAAGACCATCCTAACTTGAGTTATGGGGAAAACTTGCAGTATAACCAGCAATACCAAAATTATTTTCCACAACAAATGCAAGATTCAAGTACTTCTCTAGAAACCATGGTCAATAAATTAGTAGCTAATGTGCTTGATTTCCAAGAGCAAATACAATGGAAAACCGTTGATTTCCAAAAGGAAACAAAGGATTTTCAATAGAAAATTGGGGTGTCTATAAGAGAGTTAACCATATCAATTGAGAAAAAGAACTCACAAGGAAAGTTACCATCAAAAATAGAACCTAACCTAAGACAACACGCAAATGCAGTGACGTTGCGAAATGGAAAAGTATTGGAACAAAATCTTGGAAAGAATCTTGATCAAGATTCTACCCATAAAAAGTAGGAGAACAGTGAACAGGTCTGAGCGAAACCTCTATTGCCCACAATTCAACCTCTATTTCCAGGACAGTTGAGCTAACATCAGAAAGGTAAAGAAGAAAATGAGATCCTCGAAATATTCAGACACGTCGAGATTAACATACCGTTTTTGGATGACATCAAACAAATTCTACGATATGCTAAGATCCTTAAGGAGCTTTGCACCAACAAGTGAAAATTAATTGGAAATGAAAGAATAAGTGTTGGTGAAAATGTATATGTGGTGTTGTAGCGAAAGATGCCAGCAAAATGTAAAGGTAGAGGCATGTTTGCAATACCATGCAAAATAGGTCAATTAGAAATTAAAAAAGCTATGTGTGATTTAGGGGCATCCATAAATTTAATGTCTTTTTCTATTTATGAATCACTTAGCGTGAGTTTTTTAAAGAAAATAGGTGTTATCATTCAATTGGCGGACAGGTCTATTGTGCATCCCAAAGGAGTCCTAAAGGATGTATTGGTGAAAGTTAATGGACTTATCTTTCCAATGGACTTTTATGTGGTGAAAATGGAAGAGGATAACACTTTTGGGTTTTCAGAAATCTTGTTGGGGCAACCTTTCCTTAGTACCACAAGTACTAAGATTAACGTGCGTAGTGAAACCCTCATGATGGAGTTCGATGAGGAGACCCTGAAGTTTAAAGTTAATAGTGCTATTAGTCACCCTAGTGAAGTTTTGAACGTAAATAGTGTCAATATAATTGACTCATTAGTAGAAGAAACTTTTGAGTCACCTTATGAAGATAAACTTCAAATATTGTTTGATGAAAATTTTGATTCAGGATCTATATGCGAATCTGTTAATGAATTATCAGCTCCTGTGAACATTAAACTTCTTCCTTCTATTGTGCAGGCACTAGATTTGGAATTAAAACCACTTCCTGAGCATCTCAAGTGCGCATTTTTGGAGAATGATGAGACCATTGCCAACTTAAAAGGGATTAGCCCATTGACATGCACACATAAGATTTTATTATAGGAAAATAGGAAACCAAAGCGAGAGGTGCAAAGATGATTGAACCCAAATATGTTGGATGTGGTAATAAAGGAGAATTTCTAAGCCTATACGATCAGAAAAATTTAGCTGGAACAGCCCCAATATTAGTTGGGCCATCAAGCTAGCGACGTTAAACAAGCGCTTGTTAATAAATTTTATCTCTCTTCTTATATCTAAGAGAATTGATGAAATGAAAAAATAAATTTAGAAACATGTGGCGAAAATAGTAACGAAAACAACATGGGGAGTGTTCTAAACCCTTTCTTTTTCATCATACTTATTAATATTATTTTTCACATTGAGGGCAATGTGATTGTAATAGGAGGAAACATTCCTTATTATTTCTGCTGTTTTATCTACTGTTTTTACTATTGTGTTATTGTTGCTGCTGCCTTGTGCTTGTTTTTGCCCACATTTATTTCTTTAGTATATCTTGACCCTTTTCATGCCCAAGATTTTGACTACGAATTACCCACTGTTTGATCTGCGAGCATGATTCCTGTCTACTGAGTTATTTATGATTTTGCTATATTGATTTCATCTCCACTGTTTTATTTCTATTAGGCTAACGTAATTATGATTAATGAAGTTAATATTATCTTGTTTATAGTAAAATTGATTAAGTTTAAATGCAACAAAGACACTTAGTATGAATGAATTCTAAATTTATTTTCATGACTGATAGATAATTGTCAAAACATATTTTTGACACTTGATTGTTTTTCTTGGTCCTCCAAAATTGAATTTATGTTTCATTAAAAAATAAAATAAAATAAAATTTGATGATTCATTGGTTATAAGCACAGCTTAAAACATGACTGACTGAGTAACCGGGGTAGGGTGCTTGGGTTGTCATCCTACTTCACATCAAAAGGTTGTGTGACGTGTTACTTAAAACTTTGCTAACCATAATTAAACAAAAAAATTAAGAGTGTGTTGGGCTAAGTAATCGGGGTGGGGTGCTTGGGTTGTCATTCCCTTTCGCGTCAAAAGGCCCAAAACATTCTTAACCAAAAAATATATAATAATAAAATAGGAGTGTGTTGGGTTGAGTAACAAGGGTGGGGTGGTTCGGTTGTCATCCCTCTTTGCGTCAAAAGGGTCAATACATTCTTAAGAAAAAACTAAAAAAAAAAAAGAATTCCATTTAGGGACTAAGGGTGGAACAAATAGGGTGTCTTGGTAAGTTTAGTTAATTACCTAATTTTCATGAAATAATCCAATTTGATTTATATTTTGTGTGTTTACGTTGGGATAATTTTTAGTTTAACTCAAAGCAAGCTAAAGGTTCTCTTTATTTTCATATGCATTATGCTTAATTTTTATAAAACTTTGGAGTGATACTTCTTTCATGGTAAAATCTAAATTACATAATGGGATCGGAACTATACTTGGGGGCAAGCATGGTCTAAGTAGGGGGAATCTGACAATACTCTAAAATGACATTCTTTTATGTGTTAATTACATATATAGTTTGAGTATGATCCTACTAATTTAGGTTGTTTATGATTTTTTATCTTGTAGGGACTAAATTGATGGCAAAAGGAAATTTGAGGGTAAAAAGCGTGAATTTAAAGACAAAATAGGTCAACATGAAAAATAGAAAATAAATGGTGCCAAAAATAAAAAAGTGTGAAAGACTTGGGGATAGAAATTCAAAGAAAAGATTTATGAACATAAGACTTTATTTAAATTTGAATTTTAGTTTTAGGATTATTATTAGGATTATTATGATATTGTTTAGATTTAATTTCAAATTATATATTTTAAACATTATCATCTAGAGTTTAAATAGGAATAAACTAGGTTTTTTATGTACTATAAATAAGGGATAGAGTGACATAAATATTCACTCATCACTTCTGTAAAAAAACTCATTCCCCATAAGGCCTTTAACCTTTTCATTCCTTTTATTTTCTAATAAATTCCATCCCATTAAACTTGTGTTTTTTTTCTCAAAGCGCATGAGCTACTAAACTCATCTAGCCAAAGGATATCGAGATTCCCCGAAAAAATATTCATGTGGCTTAGAACCCGCACTTAGCCTTCTCAACAAGTATTCATCGTTTCTTCACATTACGAGACTGACGCTTTCATCCATATCCTTCCAAATGTGATCTTTTCATCTTGTGCAGGGAACGACTGCTTTGTATGTTTTGGGAAGATTGTACAGTCGGTTCGTTAACTTACTGCGTCAGACATTGTCGAGCCCAAGAGACGAAATGGCTTGACGTTCTCCATTGAGAATCGATGATCTAATGTAAGACGGTCCCAAAATAGTGGCGGTCAGCTAGAGTTAGGTTCCTTTAAATCATAAGTATAAAATCTAAATGGAGCTGGTGATCGTAGGCATCCTCTTCCACTATAACTGGTTTATTCTGTTATGAGAAGGATCACCTAAAAGTCTAAGATTGAACCCAAGGAGGATCAAGATAACCGGAGGTTGGAATCCCTCAAATTGAAGAATTCCTTTCCTCAATTCTGTTTCTTTTTACAATTTCAATTTCAATTTATACAATTTCAACTCTTCTACATTTTTTATTCTATTTTTTTTCAAGGTACGCTGTTTTTCTTGGGCACGACTGTGCCCAAAATTTCGGGGAACAAGAAGTTGTAGCAATCTAGGCCCTTAGCATATGATCCTACTTCCCTTATAGTATTCTTTTCGTTATTTCATAGGGATAGGTTATTTTTGGTGTTTTCAACGACACACCAAAGCACATATAATTAGACCCAACTTTGACTGGCCCAGCTAGCCCAACAATGGAAAGGTGTTATTGTGACACACAAAGGGTAATATTACTTGGCGTGGTTGAGTATGAGGATTGTGAATCCTAATAGGACGTGGTTTTATACTAAATACTTATTTTATGTATTGTAAATTCTAGCATAAATCTTTAAAATTTCCCTCTATAAATATGTATGTTGTTGGAAAAATTAGTTAAGAAAATAGTTTTTACATTTACAGTAAAAGATTTAAAAATTTTCAAATTTGAGCTCTATTGTGATATTTATAGTAATAAACCCTAAATTAGAATAGTATTTGCACTTTGTGCGAGACAGATCTAGTCAATCATGACTTTTAGTCGAACGATCTTCTCCATTATTCTTATACCATGAATCTTATCGAGTGTGGGTGCAAGCAACAGAAACAAATAACACAAAAAAGAAAATGAATTACTTACTTTTAGTTGAAAAGTAAGCTTTCCCTATAAAAATTGATAAAGATTGTAATTCCCATAAAATAAAATCTATTTTAAGTAAATAAATTCACACTAGTTACTAGCAAAATAACAATATCTCAATATTGTATGAAATGTATCTTTAGGTCAGTCGGTGCTCTCTATTTATAAGGAAAGGTACAAGAATCCTAGTTGAACAAGCCCTTGATAAATAATATTATTTAAATAGAAAACACAATCTCACTCTAAGTGAGATAAAGGTGCGGAACACACCTCAATTTCCAACAATTATATTTTTTAAGCACTTATATCGATACAAATGCAGTTGTATCAACACAAGTCTATTTGCAACTATAGTAAAACAAGAACTTGATGCTTCCAACGGCTAGAATTCATTCCCAATGGCCATAAACATCCACAAACTTCTTCCTTGGTATAAATATATGTTAAAGACACATCAAATCACATGAGATGACACATCCAAGCATAGAAATTGTAACAGCCCAGTTTAGACCCTAGTCGGAACAATGATTTTGGAACCACAAATTCGAGGTTGAAAAATTATTTTAATATTATTTTGTGTGTTTATGACATGAGATTAGATATGTGTGAAAGTTTGGTGTGATAATTTTATCTTTTAAGTGGTTAATTTGAGAAAAGGACTAAATCGCATAAAATGCAAAAGTTGCATTCTATATGTAAAAGGTGTCAAATTGCTTTGGATTTTTAATAAGATCGCCTTAAATGGTAAATAAACCATTTTAAATGATAGTATACATTGTTGGACATCCATTATATGTTGAAAATTTTATATCATTAAGGATAAAATAGTAAAATGGCTATTATGTTAATATTAATAAAACAAATGCATGTATTAGTGTTATATTCATCATCTTGGCTGATTATATCAAAGAAAAGAAGAGAAAAAAATCAAGTTAGGGTTCAGAACTTTGATTGCTTGATTAAGTATGATTTTGACTCGGTTTTTGATGATTTCTACATTTTCGTAAACGTTGTTAAGTGTTCTAGCAAGCCCATGCTTAAATTCATAAAATTTTTGATGATTTGATGAGACGTCATTGATGAATTCATGAATTTTTTGATGTTAAATGGTGAAATATGAAAGCTTGGTGATAGGTAAATATGTTTTGCATTGTGATTTGTGATGAAATTGGTTATTATGGACTAATTTGTGAAAGTGAGAAATTGAGGAGTTGAAATATGAAATAAATGATAAATATGGGCTGATAGGGACTATAGGAAAATTTGGCTAATGCATGGTTTTGATGAATTTTGTATATTTGGTGTATTATGTAATAAGGACTAAAATGTCAAAATGTGTAATTTTAGGGGCTAAAGTGCAAAAATGCCCAAAGATGTGTTTGTGTATTAAATTGAATGTGTTAGTGATTAAATGAGTTAATTTTGAATACATATAGATCAACAAAAGAGGAATTCAAATTTAGATCGGGGAAAATCGAAGATTATCGAATAAACGATCCGAACCGTTAATTCTAAGTACGAGGTAAGTTCGTACGTGATAAACAATGTTATAGTTATGTTTTAATGCTTTGATAATGCATAAATTGTATAGATTTTTAATTACGGTTTGAGCATGATGATAATCGACTAAGTTCGGCACTAAGTGTGCGGTTTAATATAGCTTTAGCTACAAATGGCACTAAATGTGCGAGTTGGAATAGCTTCGGCTAGATGAGGCACTAAGTGTGCGATACCGAGATAGCTTTAGTTTATTGAAATGGAACTAAGTGTACGAGATTGTTACGGCTTCGGCAAATCACTAATGTACTAAGTGTGCGAATTCTTAAAGCATGGAAAGACTTATTAATGAATTAATGTAATTGAACGAGAGGTGTGAATGAAATGAATAAATACAGGAAAGTTTAGGTATGTTCGATACCTATGTGGTAGATGATACTATGTGTCTGAAGCTTGATGAATTCGTATGAACATATTAAATGAGATAGAATAGAATTAATGGATTAATTGTGAATTACTAAGTGTTTATTAGTTGATGTTTCGTATATTATAAACTGTTGATTATTTATGGTACGAACTTACTAAACTTTAAAGCTTACTGTGTGAAATGTTCTCTGTTTTACAGTGTTACAAAGCTAGCTTAGATCTCGGGATCGTCAGCGACATCAATCACACTATCGGACATCTATTTTGGTACCATTTGAGAGTTGTATATATGGCATATGTCATGTATAGGCTAGTGTCACTTTGGATGTTTTGTGTTGTGTTTAGCCATGAGAATTAGCTTGTAAATATAGGTATGTATGGCCTCTTAAGTTGGCCTAAATGGTGTGTTTGATAAGTAAGATATGTGATGTTTATAATGTTTATGTGATGGTTCATTATGGGATATTGAAGTAATAAGTTTGTGCATTTGGAACTTTGGTAAATTGTGATGATGTTGGCATATTGATTTGGTTGAGGTTATACAGTTTGATATGTGATTGTATTGGCATGTTTTGGTTGCCTTTAAATGCATGCAAATGATGCAAAAAATGTTGTGGTTTTGGTGTGCTTGAGATAGGTAGGAAATGTGGTTTAAACCAAGTCTAATTTTGCTCCACATGGATGAGCACACAGGCGTGTGTCTCAATCATGTGTCTGTTATAACTTAATTATGCAAGTCAATTTTTAGCGTGGCCTAGACACATGGGCGTGTCTGATGGTCGTCTAAGGTATACAGCCTTGGCACATGGGCGTGTGTTCGGGCTAGACACACGGGCGTCTGGTTGGCCGTATGACCCAAGTCAGTTTTACCACGGCCAAGGCACACGGGCGTGTCTTGTGGCCGTGTGGTTAAGTCAATATGTATGCCCTGTTTTGCCACAGTTTAGACACGCGGGAGTGTCTAAAGCCGTGTGAGGCACACGGCCTGTTCACACGGGCGTGTGACCTGTGAAACTTTGAAAATTTTGTTAAGTTTCTGAGAAAATTTGTATGTGCTCGGTTTAGTCCTGACTCCTTTCTAAAGCATGTTTAAGGTCTCGTTGACCTATGTAAGGGACTTTGTAATGTTGTGTGACGGTAATGCTATGATGATTGAGAAAGGAATGTGAGATGTTTATATTTGCCCGATAACACCTTTAACCCTAGTCCGGCGTATGATGTAGGTTAGGGGCGTTACATTTGATTAGTATGAGAGCTACGGTTTAGTCAATTCTAGGACTAACATAGCATATGTGAGTCTAACTATACATGCCATATATATGAATTGCAATAGTATGATGATTCTTGACAGTTAAAGTTTGTTTTTCATATAGCTAATGGATCCTGAATGAGCGATAGCTGATGATATTGAGAGCAATGCGCCCGCTCCTACTCAAGGGGTAGCGCCGGCCAAATTTAGGCCGATATCTAGTAGTCAGGGAGGAGAGGCTAAGCAAGTCTTCTTCCAAATGATGACTAAGTGGTTCATGGAGTTCGTTCAAATGAATCCGACTGCTCAACAACCTCCACCCCTACCTGTTCCTCAACAAGTCCAAGTTGTGCCACCAGTAATAGACCCGATTCGATTGAGTAAGCCACCTGTTGATAAGATTCGTAAACACGGGGCTGAAGAGTTTCTGGCTAGGGTTGATGATGATGCCGAGAAGGCTAAGTTCTGGCTTGAGAACACTATCCGAGTATTCAATGAGTTGTCTTGTACTCCAGATGAATGCATTAGATACATAGTATCTTTGCTTAGAGATAACACATATCACTAGTAGAAAACATTGACATTGGTGGTTCCTAGGGAACAAGTTACCTGGGAACTCTTTCAGACTGAGTTTCGGAAGAAGTACATAAACCAGATATTCATCGATCAAAAAAATAAAGAGTTTTTGGAATTGAAACAAGGTCGGATGACCGTTACTGAATATGACAGAGAATTTGTTCGTTTAAGCAAATATTCTCGAGAATATGTGTCTACTGAAGAGATTATGTGTAAAAGATTTTTTGATGGATTAAATGAAGATATAAAGCTGTTAGTCGGGATACTAAAGCTATTAGTCGGGATACTTGAGCTGAAAGAATTTGTAGTACTGGTTGAGAGGGCTTGTAAAGCCGAGGACCTTAGCAAAGAAAAGAGCAAAGTTGATGCAGAGGCGAGAGATTAGAAGAAGAAATCGATGAATAAATCTTATCATTCCTCGTCGAAGAAATTAAGAGATTACTTTAATCGACCGACAGCTTCAACGGGATATCAGAGTAGAGATCGAGGGAAGCAATACACTAACCCTAAAGCTTAAACCACATCGGTATCAAGTGTTGGTAACATAAAAGATGTTAAGCCTAAGTGTCAACAATGTGGAATGCGACATTTTGGTGATTGTTAGGGAAAAAGTAATAACAGAGCTTGTTACAGTTGTGGTTCACGAGATCATTTTATAAAAGATTGCCTAGAGTTAGCTAAAAAAGATAATGCTCAGAACACGAGGCCAAGTAACACTGCAGCTAGAGGTAAACCACCGAGAAACACGAGAAATGTGAGTGGTGGTAGAGGTGTGACGCGAGACACTACAACAAGATCTGATGCTAGAGCACCTGCACGAGCCTACACTATTCGAGCACAAGAAGAAGCATCATTTCTCGATGTTATTATCGGTACTTTTACTCTCTATGATACTAAAGTTATTGCAGTGATAGATCTAGGGTCTACTCATTCGTATATATGCATGGATTTAGTATCTAGGAAGACTTTGCTTGTAGAGTCTACTAAATTTGTAATTAGAGTATCAACCCCTTAGGCAAGTGCGTTCTGGTTGACAAAGTGTGCAAGAATTGTGTAACTCCCCCACGCCCGAAACCGTCACCGGAGTCGAGCTTGAGGAGTTACCGAACATAATTTATCAAATTAAGAACTTCAAATCATTTGTTTCTACATTCACAGCTTTCTAACTACCCGCGTCACAGTTACAAGAAAAATCATATCTTGAGTTACGAAACTCGAAATAAAGATCTAAAAATTTTCCCCAAATCTAGACTCATATATCTATTTACTAATTGTTTTCTAGAATTTTTGGTTGGGCAAATTAGTACAGTTTATTAGTTAAAGTCTCCCCTATTTCAGGGTTCAACTGCTCTGACCTCTGTGTATTACGAATCAGATATCTCTCTATACAGAATTTAAATGACTATGACGTTTGTTTATATTAAAACTAGACTTAATAAGGAATCTTTACATATAAATAAAAACTTCTAATTATTTTTTTAAAATTTATTATGAATTTTTAAAGTCAGAATAGGTGATCCAGAAATCACTCTGGCCCTGTTTCACAAAAGTTTAAATATCTCATAAAATATAATTTATATGCCTATTTTGTTCAATCCACATGAAAATAGACTCATTAAGATTCAATTTCATAACTTACTCATCATTTAGTTCCATTTATACTATTTTTAGTGATTTTTCAAATTCATGTCATTGCTGCAGCAATATTCTGTTTTAAGGCAAGTTTCATCTTTCCATGAATTTTTATGAACTAGATAACCTATTAAACTTCCATGATATCAAACATGATCTAAATTAACCATCACCATGACTTATCAATATCAAACATTTTCTCAACCAATCATGACTATATCATAAAATTATTTACACAAAATAAGTATATTGCTATACATGCCATACTTAAGTTTTACAAGCCATTTACCCAGATGAAAATCCTTTGGATAGTGTGATCGAACCTTCGACCCGTCCCGATTCCTGAGCTGGCTTGTTCAAAACTACAGTAAATAAAGAAGAGGGAGTAAGCATAAATGCTTAGTAAGTTCATATGTAAATAACAAGTAACATAACAATACAAATATACCAAACAACTTTAGCATGGTATCACCAAAACATATATCATATTTCTAAACATCATTCATCATCTTACCACCTTATCGTTGTTGTATCTATTGTCAACCCGAGGGTTAAGAACATACCTGTCCAAAGTGTCCATTTCACAACACTTACCAAAACGTCGCTTGCATCTTAAGTGTTCTTTCATTTCACTAGAAATTTCACCCGTTGAACACATCGAAATACAACTCGGATACACGGATAATTTGCACATAAGTGCCTCATATGTAATCAAGAAATCATGTAACCTACCCCTAAGTGAACTCGGACTCAACTCAACAAGTTCGGATGCCTAGTTACATCTCACGAACTCGGACTCAACTCAATGTTCAACCATCCTAGTGACATGTCACTTGTATCCTAATCTATTCCTAAGGTTCAAACGGGCTTTTTCCCTCGATCTCACATTCGTCATCTTCCATGGAATATCGGAACCGATACTCGGTAGCAATTCATATTTATCAAATAGTAAACATAATTTGCATATTACTCAACATTAACCACAAAGCATAATATTTCACAATTAAAAATCAGCATATCATATAATTAACATCAATAACTTAAAAATAACAATTATGCTACATTATTTACACATGAACTTACCTTGGTACCAAAATATAAAGATTTTGCAATTTAATCCACAATCTTTTCTTTTCCTCGATCGCGACTTGAATCTCGTTTCTCTTGATCTATAATACCAAATTAATCTTATTTAATACATACATTCATCAAAACAACATTTAATACAAACTTTGAAAAAATTACACTTTTGCCCCTAAACTTTTGCATAATTACACTTTTGCCCCTAGGCTCAGGAATTAAACTTTATTCCTTATTCTTATGTTTTATAACATGCTGATCACTTTTCCCTTCTATGGCAACATCAAATTCTCACTCTACCATATTATATCATAAAACATCAAAATACACAAATTTCACCTATGAGTATTTTTCCAAATATAAACCCTAGGTTGAATTATTGCTAGCATAAGCTTAATCGACCTTCCGGGATTCCAAAAACGTAAAGAACATTAAAAACGGGGCTTGGAATCACTTACTATGGAGCTTGAAAGTTGAAGAAACCCTAGCTATGGAGAGAGGGAGAATTCGGCAGCAACTAAGAAGGATGATGACCAATTTTGTGTTATTTTTCCCATTTTATTTCATTTAATATCCAAATAACCAAAATGCCCCTCCTTACTAAACTTTCAAAATTCCTTCCATGTCCTAATTTTTTCCATGAACTTAAAATTGGTCAAATTGCTATTTAAGATCTCCTAATTAATATTTCAATGCAAATTTCATACTAAAAACTTCTAGAATGCAAATTTTGCAACTTATTCGATTTAGTCCCTACTTTCAATTTAAGCACTTTAGGCATAGAATTTCATCACGAAATTTTCACAGAATCATGCAATCATATCATAATCATCAAAATAATTATAAAATAATTATTTCTATCTCAGATTTGTGGTCACGAAACCACTATTTTGATTAAGCCCTAATTCAGGATATTACAAATTGTCCATTGATGATTCGGGGTAATTGCTTTCTAACTGATTTGATGTTATTACCATTTGATGAGTTTGAAATAATCTTGCGTATGGATTGGCTAACATTACATGATGCTGTTGTGAATTGCAAACGGAAGATGATTGATTTGAGATGTCAGGGTAATGAAATTATTCAAATTGAATCAGATGTTTGGAATGGATTGCCAACTGTGATTTCAATGATGTTAGCTCAGAAATATGTGAGAAAGGGTTGCGAAGCTTATTTATCTTATGAGCTTAATACGAAAGTGATTGAAAAGAAGATTGAATCAGTGCCAGTTGTTTGTGAATATCCAGATTTGTTTCCTGATGAGTTACCGGATTTACCACAGATCTGATAGGTTGAATTTGGTATTGAATTAATGTCAGGGACTACTCCAATTATCATCGAGGAAAAGCAAATGTTGTTGATGATTTGAGCCAGAAATCATTGTTTGCATTGCACGCGATGAATACTCAGTTAACTTTGTTTGATGATGGTTCGATTTTAGCTGAGTTAAAAATGAGACCGTTATTTATTCAGTAGGTTTACGAAGCTCAGAAGGTTGATAATGAATTATTAGCAAAACGAGCTCAATGTGATTTAAATATTGATTCAGAATTTCGAATTGATGATAATAATTATTTGAGATTCCGAGGTCAGATTTGTGTTCCGAGAAATTCAGAGTTAATTTAGATGATTTTGAATGAAGCTCATAGCAGTCATCTATTTGTTAATTTAGAAATTCACATATGAAACTACATTTTAGCACTACTTTTCACCCACCGACGGATAGTCAATCCGAGCGGGTTATTCAGATACTTGAGGATATGTTGAGATGTTGTATTCTTGAGTTTGAAGGTACGTGGGAATGATACTTGCCATTGATTGAATTTGCATATAATAGTAGTTTTCAATCAAGTATCAAAATGGCACCATACGAAGCCTTATATGGTAGAAAATGTCATACACCTTTGTATTGGTCAGAGCTCAGTGAAAATAAGATACACGGGGTTGATTTGGTAAAAGAGACTGAACAAAAAGCAAAAGTGATTAGAGATAGTTTGAAAATAGCTTTTGATCGTTAGAAATCTTATGCAGATTTGAAACAAAAAGATATTGAATTTGAAATAGGTGACAAAGTGTTTTTGAAAGTATCCTCATGGAAGAAAGTTCTTTGATCTGGCAGAAAAGGAAAATTGAGTCTGAGGTTCATTGGGCCGTATAAGATTATCGAACATATTAGGCCAGTTGCTTATAGATTGTTGTTGCCACCAGAATTGGAAAAGACTCACAATGTATTCCATGTATCGATGCTATGAAGATACATATTAGACCCTTCGCATGTTATTTTCCCGACTGAGGTTAAAATTTAGCCTGATATGTCTTATAAAGAAGAACCGATACAGATTTTAGCTCGTGAGATCAAAAAGCTGAGAAAAAAAAAATAGCATTAGTGAAAGTGTTGTGGCATCGATATGGGTTTGAAGAAGCTACGTGGGAGCCCGAGGATGTTATGAGAAAATAATATCCAAATCTATTCACTGGTAAGATTTTCGGGGACGAAAATCCCTAAGGGGGGAGAGTTGTAACAGCCCGGTTTAGACACTAGTCAGAATAGTATAGGCTAGAAGGTCTATGTATTAAGTTTTGATTTGTAAATATATGTTATGCCATAAGAGTTGGCTAGCAAATGGTATGAATGTGTTAAGTTTTGATATGGTTTTGAATGGGTTATTGAATGAGGATGATTTAGTTCTAATGAAGCATGTTTTGAGTATGGAATTGGCTGAAAATTGTTGTATGAATGTTGTTTAACATTGCTGGTAGAAAAGACTCGTATAGGGGTGGCAAGTTGGCTTAAACCAAGCCTGCATTGTGCCACACGGTTAGGGGACACGGGCGTGCCTTGTGGCCGTGTAAGAAAGTCAATAGCTAACTGAGTATCACACGACCATAGCACACGGGCGTGCTTAATGGCCGTGGGTGAAAGTCAGTATGGTTGCATTATTTTGGCACAGCTGGTTCACATGTGTGTCCTTGATTCCCGTGTGAGGCACACAGCCTGGTCACACAGGCATGTGACCTCATCAGAAGTGAAATTTTCTCTGGATTCTGAAAATTTTTATATTTGTTCGGTTTAGTTTTGACTATTCTTAAAAGTATGTTTTAGGTCTCACAGACCATTTTAAAAGATGATTGCTTATGCAATGATGTTTTATGATAAATGTGATTCTGAAATGTTTTGTCTGTCTGGTAATGCCCCTTACCTATTCCGGTGACGGTTACGGGATAGGGGTGCTACATATAGAACAAGAAAAGAGGGATTTGGATTTAGATCAAGGAAAATTAAAGATTATGAGTAAACAATCCGAACCATTTATTCCAAGTACGGGGTAAGTTCGTATGTTATAAATGATGTTATAGTTATGTATTAATGCTTTGATAATGCATAAATTGTATAGATATTTAATTACGATTTGAGCATGATGATAATCGACTAAGTTCGGCACTAAGTGTGCGGTTCAAAATAGCTTCGGCTACAAATGGCACTAAGTGTGTGAGTTGGAATAGCTTCGTCTATATGAGGCTCTGAGTGTGTAATACCGAGATAGCTTCGATTAATTGAAATGGCACTAAGTGTGCAAGATTGTTACGGCTTTGAAAAATCACTGATGTACTAAGCGTGCGTATTCTTAAAGCATGGAAAGACTTATGAATGAATTAATGTAATTGAACCAAACCTAATTTCGCTCCACACGAATGAGCACATGGGCTTGTGTCTTGACCGTGTGTCAGTTATAACTTTATTATGCAAGTCAGTCTTGAGCACGGCTTAGACACATAGGTGTGTCTAATGGCCGTTTGAGGTACACAGCCTTGGCACAAGGGTGTGTGTATACATTTCAAAGGGTACACGGGATAGACACACGGGCGTGTAGTTGGCCATATGACCCAATTCAGTTTCGACCACGGCCAAGGCACACAGACGTGTCTAAACTCGTGTGAGGCACGCGGCCTGTTCACATGGGCATGTGACCTGTGAAACTTTGAAAATTTTGTTAAGTTACTGAGAAAATTTGTATGTGCTTGGTTTAGTCAGACTCCTTTTTAAAACATGTTTAAGGTCTCGTTGACCTATGTAAGGCACTTTGTAATGTTGTGTTATGATGATGCTATGATGATTGAGAAATGAATGCGAGATGTTTAGATTTGTCCGGTAACACCTTTAACCCTAGTCCAACGACAGATACGGGTTAGGGTGTTACAAAAGTCAAGAGAATAGCCTTCAATTCTTTATGTTTTTTCATTTTTTCTTTTACATATTCATTGAGAGCTTATTGTAGTTGTAACATCCCGAATTACTGTCTAGTCAAAATAGTGGTTTTGAGACCAAAAATTTGAGACAGAAATAGTTATTTTATGATTATTTGATGGTCCATGACATGATTTCATGTTTGTGTGAAATTTTCGTGAAGAAATTCTATGCCTAAAGTGTCTAATTTGACTTTAGGAACTAAATTGAATAAGTTGCAAAACTTGTGTTCTAGAAGCTTTAAGCATGAAATTGTATAAGATTATTAATTAGAGGTCCTTAAATAGCAATTAGACCAAGTTCTAAAATTTTGGACAAAAATGGGCAAGAATAGGAAAATTTTGAAAGAAAGGCTTAAAGGGCATTTTTGTCTTTTGGTAAATAAAAGAATAAAAAGGGAAAATAAAGTGAAAATCTTGTCCATCTTCTCCAAGTGCTAGCCGAAAATTTCACGCTCTCCATAGCTGGGGTTTTCAACGTTTCAAGCTTGATTGTATGTACTCCCAAGCCCTGTTTTTAATGTTCTTTACATTTTTAAAGTTGTCATAAACCAATCTAGTTATTTCTACCTTTATTTTGAGCTAGGGTTCATGTATGAAAATTGAACCATGTCTGACATGGTTGTAATTTGATGTTTAATGGAGGAATATGAATGTTTGATGTGTGATAAACATCTTTTCCTAAGTGATTTTTAGTGAAAACACCTAAAAAGGACTTGTTCGAAAAAGATGTAAAAAAGAGTAGTAGAAATGTGAAATAAAGGAAAATATGGGCTAATATGAGATAGAATATGAATCGGCTAGGCTTGGGTAACCAAGAAAATACATGCATTTCATTTTACGAGCCTAGGGACCAATTTGTAAATAAGTGAAAAGTTAGGGGTAAAATGGTAATTTTACCAAAGTATGTGTTATGGGTCGATTTGACTAATGTATGTATTGGACAAGTTAAATTTGACATTATAGATTAAGAAAAACATGATTCGGGTCTTGACAGGGGAAAAACAAAGTTTACGAGGATCAGGCTCGTTTATATCATTTTGTACCAAGGCTAGTTCATTTGCAAATAATGCAACATATACCATTCTTTAAATGTTTGATATTGCATGTATGGTACGTATATATATAATTAATGTGATGTTGTACCATGTGTTTAAATGCTTACATTTTCATTATGAATGATGCCTTAATTATTCCATGAGTATGTGATTGGTGCTATGAGCATTGAAATTGACACTACGAGCAAGCTTAACAAAAATGTGGTATCGAGAAAATCTCATTTTAACCTTAGGAATAGTTCAGGATACAAAAGACATGTCACTAGGAATTATGCGGTATGAATTCATTGAGTTGTGGTCTGAGTTCATGATATGTGACATCCGAACTCATTGAGTTGTGGTCTGAGTTCGTGATATATACATGACACATGTTTTGGTGTCCGAGTACTAGTATTGTATATTCTATTGATAGCAAGGTAGTCTGGCATGTGTTGCGGATACCTAACCGCCTATATGAGCAGTCTCGTGTGTAGCTCGTAAGCCAGCAACATGTGATCAGAGATATGAAGTAGCATTGGCTACATGTAAGGCACTTAGGTGCAAGCTTCCGATGTATCCGATAGTATTCCGAGTGTTCAACGGGTAATTCAAGAGAAGTTCAAAGAGTAAGCTTAACGATAGCATCAAGACAAGAAAGTAAGTTATTATGTGCAAATGGGCACAAGTATGTACATAGAACTCATAAGAATGACATGAAATACGATAAGCTAGCGGTAAGAGCATGTGTATATATATGAGGAATAAGTTATGAGATTTGATAAAATGAAAGATTGTGTTCATTATGTTAAATGCATGATTAATGCTTGATTAAGTTGCATTTTATTTGCATGTGAACTTACTAACCTTTGAAGTTTACCCCCTTCCTTTCTTTTTCTTATAGTGTCGCCAAGTAGCTCGGGGATCAGAAGACATCGAAGACATAATCACACTATCAATTGAATATTTGGGTTATAGTTAGTCTTATCATTTTGAGTATGGCATGTATAGGGACTTGGTCTTTTTGGTATGTGTCATATTGATTAGCCAAATGTGTTGGCTCATGATGTTATTATGATTATTTTGTATATGGTCATGAGAGGTGGCTCTTATTGATTATTTGGGTTGTCACCCTAATTATTGATGCATGCATGCAAATGTGCTTATGCCTTAATATGGTTATAGTTGCTTATGGTTAATGAGTGTGATGAATGGCTTGTATGTTAAGTGTATGAAATATGATTAATGTGTATACAATATATGTGGTGTGAATGTGTAACTTGAAAGTAGGTTAACAACGTTGATGAATAAATATGAAAGTGGTGATGGAATGTCATATGAAAGCATAATTGTAACAGCCCGGTTTAGACCCTAGTAAGAATAGTGGTTTCGGGACCACGAATCTGAGTCAAAAAAATATTTTAATATTATTTTCTGTGTTTAAAGTATGTGAATTGATATGTGTGAAATTCAGATTTGGCAAAAGTGGAATTCAGATTTGGATCGGGGGGAAAATCAAAGTGGTCGATTAGTCGTCTCGTTTCGATTACCGTTGTCCGAGGTAAGTCTATAGGCAATAAACGTTTTAAAATTTTAATGTATATGATCTTTATATGCTGAATTTAATTGTGTGAATTTTTATTAGTTATAGCTGAATGTATAAATGTTTATGAGATTTGGGAACAAGTTCGATTCAATTGAGATATGATGTTTGAAAAGCTTAATATGAACATTAAGAAATAATTAGGATTTCCGAAATATGAATTATGTGTAAGACCGACTTTGTATCAGTGATATTCGGGCTTTATTGCCTAGCAGGCTTTGTGTCGGTGTATTAAATCAGGCTTATTGCCTAGCAGGCTTTGTGCCGGTGTATGAAATCAGGCTTATTGCCTAGCAGGCTTTATATGCCGGTGTATTATATCAGGCTTATTGCCTAGCAGGCTCTGTGCCGGTGTATTATACTAAGCTTTATGCCTAGCAAATTTTATGTGAACAACAGTAAAAGTAATCAAATGTGTTAAATGAGCTAAAGTGATCAGGTATGTGAATGTGGTTTACTTATTTGAAATGAAGGTAAATTGGCTGAAAGATATGTGATAAAAATGTTATGTAATGCTATTTTCTGACGCATGAAAAATCGATTTAAAAGGCTCAAGTATGTATTCATACTAAATTATGAAATTATGGCAAGTGGAATGTTCGAATTAATGATATAAATGTTACATGTTAATGTGAATTATATGTATGCATATGTGAAAGTATACATTCGGTTTACTTATGTATTCATGACATAAATGAGAGTATATATGTATAGGAAAATCTATAATTGACCAAATGAAAAGTATAGGTGATTTTGTAAATGAAATGTATGTGTTTTCATATTTGGCAATTGTAAAATATATATTCGACCACATATTATGTATATATATGTGTTATTATGGTTTGATTTATGAAGATATGTATATAAGAGTTTAAATATTCGGTTATATATAAATTGATAATATGGCTTTGAAAGGGTATGTTATTTTGATAATAGATACATGTATATTCGGTTAAGGTAAAATCTGTACATGGAAGTATATGTTATATATGAAATTGTGAGCTTGAAAATAAATGTAATCATGATAGTATAAATTAGTTTGATTAAACTAAGTTGATATTAATATTGAGTTATTTATTTGCTTATGACTTACTAGGCTCTCGAAGCTTACTCTGTGTGTTTTTCCTATGTCTTTAGAGTTTCAGTGAATTGCTAGAGTTGGAAGTTGTTGGAGACGTCATCACACTATCCGGTTATCATTTTGGTAACTAATGCTTTGAGATTTGGTTATGTGGCATGTATAGGCTTGTTTTGATATATTTGGTTTTGAAGTTTGTATATTTATATATATAGCCATACGAAAATGGCTTGATTATAATGTTAAAGTTAGTGTGTTGTGGCTATGACTTAAACTTATTTTGGAAGTATCAAATGTGGTATAATGTGTGCTGGATGATTGTATAATATGGCTTGGTGATGAGGTAAAATGATGGATATGTATTTGGTTGTAAATTGGCTTTATAGGTTCGGATCCAAACGGCTAGAAATAATGTTTATGATTATATAGATTTGATCATGATATATGTTCATGTGGGGAATTAGGTTTCATGGTACTTATATGAGGTGTGTTTGATATATGAATCAATTTGGAAACTTTTTATAAAGTGTTGTGTATTCGGTTATGTGATGAAATTATATATGATGATTATAATCAACTTTGTGATTTGGCAATGATAGTTTAAATCATTTAGTCAAGTGTTTAGTAAAATGTTAATGTTAAATTTTTTGTATTGGTCTTATTATAAAGATTATTTATGTGTAAAATATATGTGTTTACTATGCCGTGGAAATAGTTTATTTAGATTATTGTGTTAACCGAATAATTCATGAGATGAATAAAAATATATAAATGAATTGGCTTGATTATTAAATTTGTAAGTTGATTATACTTTGATTAGTAGTATGTGTTTTAAAATGGTTTATATTAATTAGGTAAAATAAGTACATGACGTTGATGTTTAAAAATTTTATACTTGATCATTTGGTGAGGTTGATTATACCAAATGTATTTTGGTTTATTTGCCATGTGATATTGCATATTAAGTATAATATGCGCATGTATTGGAATAAAATAAAATGCATGATTATATTTGGTTAAACTTAGTTAAAAAAAATTATTGTAAAGGAGTTAATATTAATATGTGCATGATTGAATTGTATGACCATATTGAGTGGTAATTTGATCGGTAATGCCTCGTAACCCTAATCTGGCGACGAATATGGGTTAGGGGTGTTACAATAATAGTTTGGATAGGTGATATGTTGACATTGTTAAGTCGCAATTTATCCATGAATGTGAATGTTTGAGTAATAAAATGTGCCATGTTTCATGCCATAAAGTGAGTGTAAGTATGTGAGTGCTTAAGAGTGGCAAATGGCTTGGAAAATAGCCTAGAAATTGTCCACACGGTTAAACACATGGGCATGCGCCTAGACCGTGTGTGACACACGATCTGCCCCATGGGCTTGTGATCCGGCCGTGTGTCCCCTACACACTAATCATGCAAAACAGAATGCCCAGTAGTAAACACATGGGCAGAGACACGACCATGTGTCTTAGCCGTTTGAGGGACACGGCCTTAGGACATGGGCGTGTGCCCAGGCCATATGAAGTCTGCACTTAATTTTTGGAATTTAATTTGCAACACAGTCTAAGTACACGGGTGTGTGACTTGGCTGTGTGACCTTATTTTGTTGATGACGTCATAGTCAGAGAGATACACGGGCTGAGGACACGAGCGTTGTAACACCCCGTGCCCGAGACCGTTGCCGGAATCGAACACAAGGTGTTAACGGACTTAATTCATTACTTAATCACAACTTATACTGTACCAAATTTTTCCAATGTATATACGATCCATACCTGGTCATATTAGGGATTATGAGCACATTAATCGGAATTATTACGACAGAATCGCACTTTTCCAAACATAAATACTTTCGAAATTTGGCTCGGATATAACAACCAGCACGAATGCCTTCGGGACTTAACCCGGTTATAATAACCCGCAGGAATGCCTTCGGGACTTAACTCGGTTATAATAACCCGCACGAATGCCTTCAGGACTTAACCCGGTTATAATAACCCACACGAATGCTATGCACATATATATATCATAACCCATTAGCACTACTAGAAAACAAGTTCAACATGCTTATCAACCCTTACTCTTACCGCTCAATAGCTACATACACGTAATACAATTTCATTTCGCTATTCCACATGAATTCTTTAACCATTCGGCTCCAAGTCATATAAAATAAAAATCATTTGTTTCACTATGTAATTTATATAGAACCATAAGATCACAATTTATCTACTATGCTTTTATATGATACCTATAAAATCATAAGCTAAGTTCCATTACTCAAAGACTTACCTCGGTATATTCGAACGGTTGTAGATTGGTTACTCTATTGCTTTCTCTTTTCCCCTATCCAACTTCGATCCTCCTTGCTCTTTAGCTTAATAAAAATAAATAAATTTGTCTAATATCTTAACCAATATTATTTACTTATTATTCACATTCGGCAGTCACATAACTTCAAAGTATAATATGTTTTATATAACATGCCAGGACTAAATTTTTATGCTTATTATACCGATATCTATTTCACATGAACAAGCAAAACTTCACATAACTTACCATGCTTCCATATACACAAATTTAACTATATATATATAGTATGCCATTTACTCATAAACCCCATTATACTGAATATTCATTTAATATTTTGTTCACATACTCATACATAAACGATTTGAAAATTTCCCTTTGACCAATATACATTCGGCAATGATCATAACAACTTAGCAAGTCTTAGAATCCTTCTTTAACATTTTGACTTCATCTTGATATCCCCCCCCAAAGACCGAATGCACACATATAAAAAATATAATGCCGAATGTCATTGACCAATAGTCACACACACTACTTATGTACAAAAATTTATCCACCCTAGCCTATAGTTCATTCGGCCATTCATCACTCAACCAAACAAAATTTCATAGCAAACTCCTATGACTGAGCACACACATATACTTACATCCCAATACTCATAATATTCAAAATCACATTTTAAATAAAATATCTTAAACAATGCCGAATCCTTAAGTGATTAAACATCAAATTTTACTCAATTCAAAACATATAAACAACATTTATTCATGACATCAAGCATCTTTATTTCGGCTATTACTAGTATAAGCATTAACCATTCATATTTTTAGAAAGACCAATTTCTTTCCTCAACACATTCATCATCAAAATTCAAATAAAACAATCAAAATTCCTTCCTTTATAACCATAGCCGAATGCTCCATTCACCCATCATTATTGAAAATTTTAGCATGGGCTAAGCAAGAACCATGATAATTTACCTAAAACAAGTAAACATTTCACAAATTTAACACAATATACTAACCTCCCTAAGGATTCAAGTGACCGAAATTCTTCCCCTCCTTTCTTTCTTCTATTCGGCCAAGTTGAACAAAGAGAGAACTTTGTTTTCATCACCAAATTTCTTTATTTTTATTTAAAGTATAAAAACATTTAACTAAAATTAATACATATTTTAATATAAATTCATCATCATGGCCGGCCACTACTAGCAAAAGGGGATATTTGACATGCAAGTCCAAGCATTTTTATAACATGCATTAATAAGTCACTTCAACATTTGCCTAACACATTTCTAAATTTTCTCACAAAAGTCCTATTTAATAATTTCGCATACAAATGATAAAATTAAAGTATGAAACTTTCACACATGCCCTTTTCACATACAATAAACACAAAATTTAATGGTCAATTATTTTTACGACTCGGTTTTGTGGTCCCGAAACCACTTTCCGACTAAGGTCAAATTAGGGCTGTCACAATTCTCCCCCACTTAAGAAATTTTCATCCCCAAAAATCTTACCGGTAAATAGATTTGGGTATCGTTCTTTCATAGAGTTCTCGGTTTTCCAAGTAGCTTCTTCGATCCCGTGTTTGAGCCATAACACCTTTACTAACGGAACCCTTTTGTTTCGCAACTCTTTCACCTCGCGAACTAGGATACGAATTGGTTCTTCTTCATAACTCAAATCAGATTGAATTTCAACCTCTGATAGATTAATTATGTGCGATGGATCGGATCTATAATGTCGAAGCATCGAGACATGAAAAACGTTGTGAATCTTTTCAAGTTCAGGGGGTAGAATCAATCTGTATGCGACTAGCCCAATTCGTTCGGATATCTCATACGGCCCGATGAATCTCGGACTCAATTTGCCTTTACGGCCAAATCTGAGCACCTTTTTCCAAGGTGAAACTTTAAGAAACACTTTGTCTCCGACCTGATATCCAATGTCTTTTCGCTTTAAATATGCATACGACTTCTGACGATCTGAAGCTGCTTTCAGACTTTCATGGATTACTTTTACTTTTTGCTCAGCATCTTTAATCAAATCAACCCCGAAGATTTTATTTTCACTAAGCTCGGTCCAAAATAACGGTGTACGGCATTTACGACCATACAAAGCCTCGTAAGGTGCCATCTTAATGCTTGACTGAAAACTATTGTTGTAAGCGAATTCAATCAAAGGTAAATACCTCTCCCATGAACCACTAAACTCAAGGATGCAACATCTCAACATATCCTCGAGTATCTGAATTATCCGCTTGGATTGACCATCAGTCTGGGGATGAAAAGCGGTGCTAAAATGCAACTTGGTACCCAAAGCTTCTTGCAATTTCTTCCAAAATCGCGAGGTGAACCTCGTATCTCTATCCGACATAATAGAAATAGGTACCCCGTGTAATCTTACAATCTGAGAAACATACAATTCAGCTAGTTTATCTAGTGAATAATCCGTACGTACGGGAATAAAATGAGTCGACTTAGTCAGTCTATCAACAACAACCCAAATCGCATCTTTCTTACTTGTCGACAATGGCAACCTAGATACAAAATCCATCGTGACTCGATCCCATTTCCATTCAGGTATCATGATCGGCTGAAGTAAACCTGTAGGCACTTGATGTTCCGCTTTCACTTGTTGACATATTAATCACTTCGAAACAAAATCGGAAATGTCTCGTCTCATACCATGCCACCAAAACTGACGTCTCAGATCGTTGTACATTTTCGTACTCCCCGGGTGAATTGACATTCGGCTACAATGAGCTTTGTTCAGAATCATCGAAATAAGTTTTGAATTTCTTGGAACACACAAACGACTTCTGAACCTCAAACAATCGTCATCATCAATTTGAAACTCTGATTCCATATTCGAAACACATTCAGCCCATTTTGCAACCAACTCATCATCGACTTTCTGAGCTTCACGAATTTGATGAATCAACAATGGTTTGACCTTTAATTCTGCTACTAACACATTATCGGATAGAACAGACAAGTGTACATTCATCGCTCGTAAAGCAAAAAGTGATTTACGACTTAAAGCATCCGCAACCACATTAGCCTTTCCCGGGTGATAGTCAATGACAAGCTCATAATCTTTTAACAACTCAAGCCAACGTCTTTGTCGCAGATTCAAATCTCTTTGAGTCATCAAATATTTGAGACTTTTGTGATCCGAAAATACATGGCACTTCTCACCAAATAAGTAATGTCGCCATATTTTCAAAGCGAATACGATGGCAGCTAATTCGAGATCATGGGTTGGATAATTTTTCTCATGTGGCTTCAATTGCCTCAACGCATAAGCTACAACTCGACCTTCTTGCATCAATACACAACCCAACCCAAGTAAGGATGCATCACTGTAAATGACAAACTCTTTGCCTGATTCGGGCTACACTAATACTGGAGCTTCAGTCAAATAAGTTTTTAGTTGATCGAAACTTTTCTGACATTTTTCTATCCATTCAAACTTAACATCTTTCTGAAGTAGTTTCGTCATTGGTGTGGCTATCATCGAGAAACCCTTTACAAACCGTCTGTAGTAACCGGCAAGTCCCAAAAAGCTCCGAACCTCAGTAATATTTCTCGGAGGCTTCCAATTAAGTATGGCTGAAATTTTGCTCGGATCAACTCGAATACCAGATGCAGATACCACATGACCCAAAAAGCTAACTTCTCTCAACCAGAACTCACATTTACTGAACTTAGCATATAACTGCTTATCTCGTAAAATCTGCAACACTAATCTCAGGTGCTCAGCATGTTCGGTTTCATCTCTCGAATAGACCAAAATGTCATCAATAAACACAACTACAAACCGATCCAAATACTGTCTGAAGATCCGATTCATCAAATCCATAAATATCGCAGGGGCATTAGTGAGTCCAAACGGCATCACTAAGAACTCATAGTGACCGTATCTCGTTCTAAAAGCAGTTTTGGGTATATCTAAATTTCGAACTCGCAACTGATAATAACCCGATCTCAAATCTATCTTTGAAAAC